>NC_134403.1:342181887-342199387 GCF_038048845.1 Mixophyes fleayi | reverse complement strand
TACTTGCACCAGCTATCTGTGTTTGTATACATATGGGGCCTGATTCATTAAGGATCTTAAACTAAGAAGTTTCTTATTTAAGTCTCCTGGACAAAACCATGTTACAATGCAAAGGGTGCAAATTAGTATTCTGTTTTGCACAAAAGTTAAATACTGACTGTTTTTTCATGTAGCACACAAATACCGTAATGACAGTAATAGTGCGCGCGCCGCAAGATTTTTTGTCTATAACGCCAACAATTGAATATGCCCCTAAATATCTTAATTTCTGAAAGACTGATAATTAAGAAAAAATGCACCCAGCATTTACACAAAAAGTTTTCTATACATGTTATTACACTTATTTTCAAATACAAATGATTTAAAATGATTTATTTGCATAATCAACCAGCGCAATACAATATTCCTACTAGATAACAATTTACAGGTACTGCATACATACAAATGTTTAGAAAACAGTTACAGTATAATCAATGGCCATTTTATTTACTCTGGTCAAGAAACCTGCTTAACAGGTCTCAGTCATAATATATGCAAATATGTAGAGAAATGTACTGGCAATATTATGCTTTTAATGATGTCATAGCTAGCACGCTAGATACAACTTGAAGGATGGTCCAGAAAACTTAAGTAAGACAACTTACTCAAATTCTTGCCTAAGTTCCTTAATGAATCAGGCCCATAATTATGTCTGGTAGTTTCAGTATATGATTAGGCACACACAGAATCTGCAGTATCAGGTTAGATTATAACAGGGTCATATTTATATTGCTATTCAGCAATAGAATAATTGGTAATGGAAAGTTCTGATAGAGACAAAATTCTTTCTTTGTATTCACGGTTTATTAGCTCCTGTAAGATTGATATTTCTGGCTATTGTGACTGCAGGGGAAAAGAACTTGCATCGTTGGTCAATTATCCACTTCAATTAGTATAGCTCACCCTATATAGAGGAATTACCTTCACCTTTATTACTACATATATATAGTGAAAGCTTCACTTATATTATGAAAACAAGAGCACATTCTCCAGCACACAATCAATTCTAAATATATTAAGCTTTGTTAAAGAGTAGAAGCATTGTTTTTCTAACCCAGCTTATACATTTAAAATCCAGAGACAAGGAAATATAATTTTTTTGGGCAGGCATTAGAAGGGTAAAGTTGAACCTCTCAGATGATGCCTTCTCCTGCATTAAACACCGTTGGTTTCTGCTGTTAAAGAGTGTACTTTATGAGGCAAAGGGTTAATGGCCTCTGAGATTGTTTTCACCATGTGTCTAATTAGTGATGAGATGTCAAATGGAATCAATGTAGAACTTAGTGGGTGAAGGAGCCGAGGGACATAGAAAATACATCATTGTCCATCTAAGTGTGGACAGGCCATTTACATATAAGCTACACATCTGCCCAACTTCTTACTTGCCAGAAGAAAGACTTTCCACACGTTACTTTGCTTCATTCTACCTTTACATTTCAACATAATTCTATTTATATCTGATTTACCAACTGAAGTAGTCTGGTATAAAATGGCACAGTAGCTGATTCCATTCAAGTGCCGCACATTACCCTTAATCTCAGAATAAGGGCTGGGGCTGCAGGATACATTCTATGTGCATAAAACACAAATAATAGATGGGGGTCGACAGCATATAAAGCAGGGGAAATAATTAACAGGAAATGGGGCAGGATTAAGCTGGGGGAGGCAGGTTAAGGCTCAGAGAACCTTATGTGACCTAGGACCACCAGTTGCACTTTTCTTTCACTAGAAAGTCATCTCACAATTATTTATTTTACTAATGCGTTATATTTATAAAACAGCATTTAAAAACATTGACTTCTCTGTAGCACTAAAGTTTATCTCTTTAGCAGAGAGTTGCAACAATGTAAACAAATGAACAACAATGAAAAATAACAGTAGTTGTAACTACCTGCCAAACTGCATTGTTGGAAATAAAGAAGACCACGAGCCCGGACCTTTATCTTTTCAAATAGAATTCATACATGTTGGTTCAAAAATAAATAGGCTACAAACAGCTGAGATATATGTTTTTTTCCTTCAGAAGGCTGCATAAAAATAAATAATACATTGCAAATTCTATTATTCCATTGAGGGTGGGATACATAATTATTAGGGGCTCGGTCAATTAACAGACAAGTAAAGGTAATGTAAAAATATTTGTCTTCTATATTGTCTCATGTGTCACATACTTGGCTTCCTGTTGAGTCAATGTGATTTCCTTCTCTGCACAATAGGAAGTCTAGTAGGCTTTGAATAAAAGGTGTCTTGCACAAAGCTCAGATTTCACAAATATATTCAGTTCTGTGAAATTCCTGCTATGTTTACCTATTTTATTTGTGAATGTGGCTGTGAGGCAGGATAAATGTAACTACTAGTTCATCGTGAAAGTCCGACCATAAACAGCATTTCACTTACAATTTTCTTGAAAGAGGAACATTTTATGCAATGGTGATAATTGATGTGGTTTTTTTTTCCAACTAATTCCTAATTTTCTAGGTGTTACATTCTAATTAAAAAATTACAGAATGTATGTTTGCAACTCATCAATGACAGATTTTTTAGCAGGAGCTATATTTATAACGCACGACACTTTCTTATCATTATTGTAGGTTTTATTTATGTCATTTATTTTATAACAGGATCTCTATTTCTGTTCATTTATGTCTTGAAATTCTGAGGCAATATATGTTATGTACCTTGTTTTAGGGAATGTAGAAAATGGGTAGAGAGATGTTATATGGAAGATTGGTCTCTCTCTATAGTCTTAAATTATGACATTAATTTGAAAATGTTTCTTGATAGCATGTTTATTGTGTAAATAATATGTTTTGTGTTGCAATACAGTTTCTTTTGCACATTAATCATCCACATTTCTGATCAGTGTAATGGCACAGTTGCAGTACATTGGTTTGATATGCCTTTAACAAGAGAAATATTTTCCAAAATAGTAACTTGGACTAAAGATGTGGATTAATAAAAATAAAATATATTTGAGTTATTTATGAAAAACAGTACCCATATTTTCAAAGAATAAACTCTTTCTTAGCTGTCATTTTGTAGAAAGTACTAAATAAATGAAAGCTAGAATCTGATTGGTTGCTATAGCCAACATCCCCACTTTTTCAAACCTGCAGCTTAGTAAATCAAGCCCTAAGATGTGTCAGATTTATGATGCCATTAAATATATAAACATCCGGATATACACCCAACATACTCCTTATTTACCGCCTCCACCCCCGGAAGCCAAAACACCTGCTCCAAATTCTCCCTAGTTTTATTTTGAAAAATATCAGATTGTGGAGTGTTTCAATGTAATGTCACTTTAAAAACCTGCCTTTGTGTATAAATCAACTAATATACATTCTGAGAAGCAAGTCTGACAACATGTCAGTTATCTGGGGCTATTAGAGAGCACCTACCTCCTAATGTGACAGCTGCTGCACAGGAGTGAAAGCAAGCAGGGTGGTCTAATTTAGTTACGTTTAAACATTCTAATTCTGAATATTAATAGACAACCTTTGATACCTAATAATGTCAGATAGTGGCTATGAATATCATTATATGGAATATACTAAATTATTTTCTATTATTCCACTAAAGAAGCCACCTGTTTGTCCTACAAACCTAAATGAGTTCAAGCCCATCAAAAATATACATACTTGCCTGCTTTCAGTAGGCGACGTCCGGGAGAGGGGCGTGACTAGAGTACAGGAGGGGTGGAGTGACTTAAATTGGCCCCACCCCACGAATAAAATTACATTTTGTCGCGGGGGTGGGGCCAAAATGACACGATTCTCAGTGAATTGCGTCATTTTAGCAAGACAATTGCGGGATGCAGGAGAAATGCCAGTTCTCCCGGGAGTCCGACCCAAATTTCGGGAGTCTCCCGGAAAGTTGGCAAGTATGAAAATATAACTTCAAAGTTGCATCTTCATTGGCATTTTTACAAAATTCAAAAAGATTTAAATTGCAGTTAGTCTGTGACAACTCATGTCAATATCAATATTATTTTATGTGCCTAAATTAGTAAAAAGCCAAAATAATTTCAGACTCGTGACCGTGATTGTTACTTATAATTTACTTATCTATCATCACCATATTTTATTGATTGTAAATTCGTAACGTATATTTTCTCTTTTGGGAATGCAGTATCCTGGAGTCATGGACGTTTTGTACAGTATTTCTGAAACAATAATACTGTTAGCATTAAAACATATTAATACAGAAGCCTCTGAAAAGACAGAATTATGTTTTATGCATTCGTTAGGAACTCTGCTATACTGTTTATCAGACACATGAGGAAAGTGTGTGCAATCAATCATTTTCAATTAATTATTGTTCAACCTCACAAGAGTCCCAAATGAGCCTAGAAACCAAAGATTATGTACCCAGTGAGAAAACTTACTTGATGAGTTATTCTATTTAAGCTGCATTTTTATAAGAAAGTTCAATTATGTGCAAAAATTATGTAAATGTTGCTATTGGCAATATATTTTTCAGTAGTATCAGTATCTCACAATATTGGAAATAAAACAAATATCAAACACAAAAGACATACTTTAATAGTATATGATTAAAGTGATGTGATCTTATTCATTATAAATATTCAACTGTTTTGTTATAAAGTTGTTAGTAGTATAGGACTAATAAGATTTATTTGCTCATTATTTGTAAATGTTCAACTCTGTTTAAATTGTTCTTTGTAACATTTGTGTTCTGCATTTCAACAATGTTTAAAAAATATTGAAGCAACTTATAGTCAAATTAGTCTGAATATTATATAATAATTTTCAAAATCAAACCTTTGGATTTAATCTAAGCAAAGTTTCTGAATCCCACAGTTCCAGCAGTGTCTCTCTCATTATATCTCTGAGCTTACAGAAGACTAATGTTTATTAAGGATAACTCTACTTATTCATGTACCCTATTTTCTAATCATTTGAAAAGAGAAAAAAACGCTCCCAATCCATATGTAACCATCATTTATTTAAAAGGCACCGCAGATTCTGTGTCGCTGGAAAATCATCTTACATATATGACATACATAAATACATAATACCTAATAAATATATTAAAACATACATGAATACAATTAAGCATAACAACACATACATGAATAGTAATGAACTAATAATTACCGCTAGTACAGATACCGTTATGGATTACATGTGTGAGTGAAGAGCGGAAGATTCAATTGAAGACATGAGATATTATTATTAGCGTTTATCAACAGAGCGCAGCAAAGTTCTGCAGCGCCCCACATGATCGTAATACAAGCAAGGCAGACATAGGTCACATAAGCAAACAAAAGTTCCCAAAATCTATATAGCACAAGTAAAACTGAAAGCACGGGTATCAAATACAATTAGTAATACAAGATGGGTAACAAAAATCAAGTAATATTATGGATCCATTCACGGTTGGCAACAGGTCCAAGTGAGCCCAGTATAACATATACACACTAGAAACAGCTGTAGGGAAACAATATAGACACACACAGATGAAAAATATAACATCACTAGGTGAAATGTATAAGGATATAATATATTAACTTCATATAAATGTATAATGTATGAATTATGTTGTTCAGCATAACTCCATGTGCTTAACTATTCTTGAGAAAATAGTAAACTTTAAAAAAAGCAAACATGTTCAAAGGTAAGAGAAGGCCCTGGGGGAAAGGGTGGGGTGGTGGTGGGGGTATGAGAGGCTAAAGGTGCAAATAAGGCACTTGTGGATCCAGTGGATGAAGGAAGTAGAGGCAGTGAGCATACGGTTCTAGAAGGGTTAGGATAGGTGAGCATTAAGAAGTGAGTTTTGAGAGAGCTATTGAAGGTTTGAAGGATTGTAGGTCTGGTAGGGTGAGGCAAAGCATTCCATAGGTGGGCAACAGCATGAGAGAAGTCTTGGAGTTGGGAGTGTAACTATGTTATAAGAGGGGAAGACCGGTGCAGGTCAGAGGTGGAGCTGAATGGTCAAGCTGGGGTGAATCTTATGACAAGGTCAGAGATGTATGTAGGGGTATCATTAGTGAAAGCTTTGTAGGTAAACATGAGGAATATATCTGATTTACATATAAGAAGATGCCTATTTTACTTAAAATGTTGCATGACTTTTGCTAATTTGTCGACCTATTAGTAGAACACTCTGTCATTATTGTGTAAAGAACCCTTCATGTATCAATGGGAATCAACCATTTTTTAGCTGAGACCCCAAATGTCAGTTTTCCTTTTTCCTGTTCTAATATTGAAAGTATCAATGGACCACATGAGAGATGGTTCCCAATAAACCTTACAATCAGGAGACTCAAAATCAGATTCTGGGACTCTATTAGGAGACCAATCCCACAGGTAGCACACCTCTGCTCTAGGGCAAGGTTTTTCAACCTATAGTACATATAAGCCATGGGTACCCAACCTAGCCTGTAAATTGTAACTCAAAGTAAAATTGTACTGTACTGTGGCGTTCAGTCTACCATGTCTGGATATGTGCTACAGGGAGGGAGCACTTTTCTTTCACTAGAAAGTCATCTCACAATTGGCTGGTTACTGGTGGTGGAAAACACTGTCTCAGGTATCATTCCAGAATATCCTTAATTGGGTTCAGAACTGGTGACTGAGAAGGCTATGGCATATGGATAACATCACTGTAATGCTCTTTAGAGTAATGGGTGACCATACATTGTCTGTGGAATGTGTTCATTGTCTTCCTGGAAGACTCCCCTCCCATCAGGAAAGTAATGTTGCAACAGTAAGTAAAAATAATATCTCAGTGCAATTAAATCTATATTAGCATTGCCCTTCCCTTCTAATTTAATGATATCACCCAACCATGCCAGGACAGTACTCCCCACAAAGCAGAACAATTCACTGTTGAAAACAAGCACTCGGGCGTAGAATTCTTTACATTTGTGGTTGAGCACTTGTCCATTTGTCTAGAACACTCTGAATAGACACATCTGATCCTATCTCCTTCTGCTTGGTAGTCCATTACCTGTGTTCTTTGCACCACTGAACATGCAACATTTCATTGCTAGGTATTATATTCTGCATCTTGGAATTCTTGCAGGCCATGCCATAATTATGTGGAAGCTCTTATTTTCAATATGCTTGATATCCCTCATTGGAACAAGTTTTTCTTTGTCCACTACCCTTATATGACTAAAATCTTAAAGGAAATCTATTTAACATTTACATAAATAATTAGGTACTTTGGGGACTGTAATCTGAGATATTACAGAAGAAGATCTTTCTAAATTTAAATTACAATATTTGCAGTATGTCACCTCAATCGTAGATCTCTTTTTCTTGCTGATGTGATTGTTAATAGGAGCAGTCAAAATCTTCCCTTGAGAAATGTGGACGTTATGGGGGGGAAATCAATTCTTGGTGATATGTTGTGAAGAGCCTCCACCTCAGTCTGTGAAGACACTCCGCAGCGATGTATCTCTGCTCATTTTCCTTACACCGCTTAGCGATGTTCAGGAAAAACAGTAATGTTATCAGTACTGTAGTGCCCAAATATGAGTGCAACGTACAAATTTAATTGCCCATTATGAATGCATCCACTATTAAATAATGTCAGTTATCGTAATAGAGCTAAGACAAGTGTCTCTCTGTAACCTATTTAGGATTCTTTGATTCGATATAGCATATAGCACATAGATTTAGCAAACAGAGCTTCTTATATTAGTGCTCCCAATACTAACCATTGCTACAAGTTTATTTCCCATGAAACCCCTCTGTGTGCAGAACTCTTTTGTGACAAAGAAAAAAACTTACTGTGAGTATTGTATGACAGCCAGAAAGCAGATAAACCTAGTTATGTATGCCAACTGTTCTTAATACATATGCCCTGGTGTATGAGTGTTATTAAATATTCATATCTAAACAGACTCACCTGTATGTTACAGCAAAAACGAGGACTGAGTGTAAGGGGACCAATCTCTAAGAATCGTTTGGAGGGGGCTGCTGCTATTTCTTCACAATGTAATTTGCCTAATTACAGAATATCTGCCTCTTTAAAGAAGTTTTGGATAACTGTGAATCCCTGCAGTGTTCTATTTTTATCCAGAATGAAAGCAAAACAATAATTGTTATTTTATTCATGGGTAGCGGATGTTTAAGTGTTGACACAGTTACACTTGTGCTTGGTATGTGGTATCTGATCAATTATATCTGTATTACCTTGTTTATGTAGATTTGATTAGAACTAGTTTATATGTTTTTAAGTTAATATTGTACCTAATGTGTTTGGTATAACTTTAGATGGGAAAAAAGTTAACCCATCACCAACCTTCTGGGATTTTTTGTTTTAAGTGTTTTTCGTAAACACTATAAGCCTATCCTCTACATAACTTTCAAAAGAATCTGATTCCAAAGGACAACGCCAAATTCATGCCGGTGCGGCTTGGGTAGATTGACCTAGGTGGATCGGTGGTGTAGTGTAATAAAAAATGTTGGCAGTTATCAATTATAGTGTCAACCGAATAATATATCTTTCTGTTGTTGTGGTTACAGTTGAAGGGGAATTAACCTGTATTCTCCCAATGGTGATAATGTCATCTTCCACCATCCCACTTCAATTTAAAGAATGCTTTGCAGGTGGTGAACAATAAACATTAGGAACTTGAAGTGAAAAATAAGCAATGTCAGATTTTCACTTTCTCTTCCATCGTAATGACATGCGCCTGAAATATTTATTGTGATTGTATAACACAGAATAAATTGTGCATTAAATAGTGTATTCCATATTTAAGTAAAACAATCATTATGACCTCTAAAAATGAGAGTGTCGAGGAGTGTTCTACACTGATTTATTTCAGCTCATGTGGATCCATGTTTAATCAGTTTTTAAAAATTAATACAATAAATATTCTTACCATAACTTACCTTAAACTGCCAGGGGGTAAATGTATGCATTGTGCAGAGTTGTTATTATCATTATTATTTTTTATTTATAACGTGCCGACATATTATATAGCGCATTGAGGGGTTCGTGATCCAAATAAATAACATACATTAACATGAAATAGAAGGTAAAGGCAAAAAGTGTGGGGAACAATTGATCCCTAAGGTAGCTAAAGAACAATTATAGCTGGTGGTGTGGAAAGTGTGTGTGGTCTATTTTAGGCAGCAGACACCAATTTTACAGCAGTCATTGACGACTGGCAATTTTGTGTAGCCTCCAATAGTTTGGTACGGTTGGAATGAGGAGAGATATTGGATGGTGGGCCTGATTCATTAAGGATCTTAACTGAAGAACTTCTTATTTCAGTCTCCTGGACAAAACCATGTTACAATGCAAGGGGTGCAAACTAGTATTCTGTTTTGCGCATAAGTTAAATACTGACTGTTTTTTCATGTAGCACACAAATACTTGATAGCTTATTTGTACACTGAAATTTAAAGTTGATATTTGTGTGCTACATGAAAAAACAGTCAGTATTTAACTCATGCGCAAAACAGAATACTAATTTGTACCCCTTACATTGTAACATGGTTTTGTCCAGGAGACTGAAATAAGAAGTTTCTTCAGTTAAGATCCTTAATGAATCAGGCCCCATGTGTCTTTCACAATTCATTAGAAACTTAGGGGGTATTCAATTAACGGCGGGATCGCCGAAAATCCCGCACTCGAAAAATATTACCGTTAATACGGTAATCCTGCACGTAAATACCGTTAATACAGTAATTTACTCGCTGGATTTCAGCTCGCAGCTCGGGAAGCCGCGAGCTGAAATCCAGCGAGATATTACCATATTAACGGTAATATTTTTCGAGCGTGGGATTTTCGGCGATCCCGCCGTCAATTGAATACCCCCCTTAATGTCTAATGTATACTATACAGTTATATACATCTGATTCTATTGCAATTTATCTGAAAAATAATCCATTTATTTCTGTTACCATCATCCAATGCACTTTTCCTTTGTTGGCCACTACTGGGTTGCTGTTTCTCTAAAGAAAAGCTGTAGCTGAAATGTATGTTGATCCTATTGTCTATACAAGGACATCTCTCACATTGTGCAAGTAATTAGACTCATTGCCAAACTATGAGAGCAGATAGAGTTTACAATTACAATTCCCACTCCTGCTTCCTGAATGTAGGGCCCAGTAATAATACCTGTTACCCTTGGCAATTGTGAGCAATCAGGCCTTGATACAATGCAAAGAAAATCACTTCCATTTAGTTGTCTTTTATGTTATTAAACAAAGAGTAACAATGGCACAGAATTCTAATTGTACAGTCTAAAACAAAGACCTTTATTTATTAGAAAACAATCAACTATACCATACTTGGACAACCTTTGTCTCTCCCGCTGTTGTGGAAGAAGACATGTAGGTCCTGTGGTACTTGTAGTTCAACAGCAGTTGGAGAGGGAAGGGTGACTGGCATGGTATGCTGGGATTTCACAATAGCTGAAGAACCACAAGCATTCCACCTCTGACCTGAATGAATGTCACTTCACCTGTTACAATCCATCCACCAGCATGTTGTTCTTTTGCAGTATTATGAGGTTACAAAAGTAAGGTGGAGATTTGACAATGTTTTGTTTTGTCAAACGACAGAATATTTTCAATAGACGAGATAGAGAGAGATTTTCTCAGCAGGATTTACCATAGATTATTCGTGTAAACCTGTGATATGTTGTGATACTTTGCAGTATGTTGCATTGTCAGGAAGAAAGGTCACATTCCTATGGTTTCACATTAAAGACCATTTTCACTTTTCTTTACGTTATTTCATCTGTCCCTGCTTATAGTTTTCATATTTATCAATCACTGACAGCCTAAGTAGTGTGCTGTTACTAGTATCAAACTAATGATACAAAGGCACTTCTAATGTCCATAAATCATGTTTGTTATGAAATGTCATAGTATAGTCTATAATATAGTTCCAATTTTATGAAACTTTGCAGGGTACTGTACTCCAATCGCTTAGGGAACCATTATGTATTGGTTCCAATTACAATCTAATGTTATATGCCGGACAGGCCATAGTTAGAGGACATCACACATGTGGAAATGTGGAAATGATGACAATTTTATTGATGACTTTATATGTGTAAAACAATATGAATTTACTAGCCAATATTATATAAGTTAAAACAAATGGCAAACAGAGATTGCGCTTCTGATAAGACACATCTATAGAGTCAATTCACACTAAAAGGTGGACTTAGACTGTGTAGCTGGACGTTTCTCGAAAGGAGATATATCAAATATCAATCCAAAAGTACAATTTATAAATGAAACCTAATAAAAAGTCTCAAACACTGGAATGAGTTCATTTCTCACGTTCAAACAAGTCCGATTGTCCGATTCATAGACGTTCTCCAAAATGAAACATGTGGAGGAAGGAAAAACAAAATATCAAAGCGTAACCAATGTTGCAAAAGATAACTCTCATATAGATACTCCCACTGCCATAAGTGCCTGTGTACAACAAAAATGTTTCACCACGTGATCCTCTCGTAATCCCTTAAGGGATGCACTTATATTAATCAGTGGAAAAGCAGCATGGTATATTGGTATGATGTCTTGCACTTGTGAAGTCTTGCGAACAGCAAAGTCAAACCGATGCGACTCAGGCTCTCAATCGTTCTCAGAACACAGACTATGCATGGGAGACAAATGTCGCTCATAGGGGCATATTCAATTGTTGGCGGTTTCCGCAGCGGAAAAACTATTACAGTTATTACGGTAACTACTGCCGGATTTCAGCCGGCAGCTCCCTGAGCCGCGAGCTGAAATCCAGCGTGAAAGGTACCGTAATAACGGTATTTACGCGCACTATTACCGTAATGACGGTAATAGTGTGCAGGGCGCGTTACTTTTGGCTGGAACGCCAACAATTGAATATGCTCCATAGTGTAAAAACCTTACAGACGTTTATTATAAATAAAATTGCATATATAAAATAATATTGTCTGTTTCAATGACCATTCATGATGTGATCGCCTCCCAGTCAACATAGTGCAGAGTTGTCTCTGTTTGTTTATAAAGAACTGACCACTAACCAGCATCAGATGAGATGTACGTCAGACTAAAACACTGATTTTGCAGCTGTTATTCTGCACTACCAAACAAAGCATCTAACAGTAAGTGCCTGCACCACCTCTGTATCCTTCTGGTCACCTTCTCTCTAATCAATTATGCAATTCAAATAAAGCTCTGTTAAAATAATCTAATATTTGACCCAATTTATATAGATGATTGCCTGTTTTAAATGCCTCAGAGATGTAGCCATACTTATTTTCTGCTTTGTTAATTTTTCTCATCTCTTCTGTAGAAGCCACACAATTATGCTATAATTGGACGCAGCCACAATGCAAAACATTGGTCAATTCAAGGTTTACTGTGACTATCCAGATACATCATTTAGCCTTGTTTCCTGTAATTATAGGATTTGTAACAGCTTCTGAATCCTACAAAGGATTTTCTTTATAAAAAAAAAAAATATCAATAAAACGTTAAATTCTTTAACAGCATGCAAAGGCTACATTCACATTGTATACTGAGTTCTATTAAAACATTAGAAAATAAGAAGCAATAGGATGACTAAAAGCACAAACAGTGAATGAATGCAGCAATAACTATAGACTGCTTTAAATACTACAATCAGTATGAGACAAGCATACTCTACACACAAACAAAATTACCAAGACAGGTAGCACTTCCTTCTGATTGGTTGTCTTTGCTGTCAATCAGAATACATTTTTGGGGTATTATGATAAAAGCTCATACTACTTACAGCATGTACAGTAGGTATGTTTTACCTCTACTGACTGGCTTTTAAATGTTCCATAAATGAGACTAGGCTAGCATAGGATTTCTTTCCTATGAGTTGGCACTCAAAATATAAATACAGATCAGCAAATCATGTAGGATGTGACCTCATGAATCTCTTTGTCACAACTATGATGTACACTATGATATACTACCAACTAACAAACCTAATTTTTATTTTTATTTAATGGTATTATAACATAAATATTGTAGAATAGATAATACCAAATCAATTAAATGGAAGAATATAAGTAATTAAGTTTTTGTTTATTATGGCTCAAAATAGAGATGAGAGAATTGATTCGGACGAATATCAGGGATCAACCAATCAATTTGTGAAATCGTTGCCCATAATTCACTGAACAATTCCCACTCCCTGGAGAATCTGGCCAATTACAGTGCATGGAATGTAAGGAAGCCAATCAGCAAAGATCAACAAATGTCAGCATGAGTATGAGCATGGTGAGAAAGTAGTACTGTGACATGATCTTCAGAGGGTCCCACGGACCCATGCTTAAAGTTGGACAAATTAGGATGGATATATACCACAAAGTGTTAAGCCTAACTCTGGCATTGACAATAATAGGATAAAATTATTCATATAACCCCATCTCTCCAGGTACATTGTGCAAAGAAACAAACAATGCTGGTGGCAGTGGTAATGAAGTAAAAGTATTAGTGCTGATGCCGGAGCAGCCCATGTAATTCTGGTACATCTGGAATCCCCCTCTCTGCCCTTTTGAGCATGTGCAGGATCGGCAGTTGCACAATGAAGCTCGGTTTGGTCTAAAACCTGAAAGCCTCCATGCCAGTAAAAGCAAGGCAGGGCCTCAGGAGCGGCCTGGCATACCACAACCTCCACATTTTGCTATTGGGCGATTGAGTGGTACACCTATGATCGTCATCCTCATCCGACTTATTGTACATAATGCAACGCAATCTGTGTGCCGAATGTGGAAAAATAGCCTCACAAAATTAGATTACATTAGACAACATCTTCAGAAACTCCTGCCCAAGTTGTATCCAGTCGTGATGTTGAAGAGGAATCAGTCACGCCACTAGACACAGCTGTCATTTAAGCAGGGCCAGATTAACCCGAGGTCTAACTGGGCTACAGCCCAGGGGCCTCAGGCATCCAGGGGGCCTTGAAAGTGCTCAGTAGCATTATTGATCGGTGCGGGGGTGACCCCCGGCCCCATCAATGCTGCTGAGCCTGTCACTGTAGTCCTTCCCCGGCGCTCAGTAATCTCCTTACTGAGGAGATCTTGTGAGAGTGAGCCTCATAGTCTCACTCTCACGAGATCTCCTCAGTAAGGAGCTTACATCGTGCTGCGGAAGAATACAGTGACAGGAGAACAGAAAAAGGTAAGCGCTTGGGGGGACGGCGGGCGGCTCACAGGGGGTGCCTGATGGGGGGGGGGGGAGCTCACAGTGGGGGCCTCATGGGGGAATGGAGGCCACCTTAGCCCAGGGGCCTCCATTTCCTTAATCTGGCCCTGCATTTAAGAGGCATATGTAAATGTAATTTATTATAGGATAAGTAGAATGATAATGCCATGGTTGCTAATTCTCCATCACCTACACCGCTAGACACAAGTACCAATACATTTCCCAATTCAAGACATAAAAGCCATGTACTATGTTGCAGGGTAGTAGCCATTGACAGACACGAATCGTCAACTGGAATTCTTTTAACAGGAATAACATACAGTGCCGGAGCTACCTTTAGGCAAACGTAGGCACTTGACTAGGGCGCCAATGGTTAGGGGTCGCCTAAAATACAGAATGGGTGACATAATGTCACTCATCCAGTGTTTATAATAGACGCTTGGTGCTCCCACATGGCGGAGAAGCATGTACTTCTTACATGTGAAGCTGTCAGCTGATACTCCTCCATGTCTGTGATGGGCTGGGAGTGTGGCGCTTGGCTGTGATGTAAGTAAATACAAAAGGTGATTACTGACTTTGGCTAAACCCAACTATAAAGAGGAAATCACTTTCTATTGGACTTGTGGTAACACTTTGCATGGCTGTACTTCAATAAGTCTTCACGAGAATAGACTTCTGGGTATTTATGTGTCAGCCTGCGTTTCATTGGTTAGAACTCCACACACTGCAGGATTGGAGTCCGTATAGGAAGCTCTGTAGACACAGCCTCACAAAAGCTAAGTACTGTTTTAGTGATGCTATATAAGATTTCACTAATCCACACCCTAAGTTACAGTTGACCAATCTTTACAGATTTCTTACTGTAAATTATTTTTTTTCCCAAGTGTTTTGGGCTTTCATTAATTTCTATGTAATTGTATATACCCTTCTTAGTACAGAAATCATGGCAATGTCATAACCTTTTAAATCTCATAAAAATGAAAAGCTTCTGACTGCTGACATTATTGTCTACTGCGCACGTACTCATAATGAAAATGATGTGCCCAGACAAGATTGGATGTATATCAGAAAAGACTGAAGACAATTTTTATTATAGCAGATGGCCAAATAGGCATGAAACCTGATTTGCCGAATATTTTTTTTCTGTTTTATATTTGAAGTGGCAGTATGCATTATTACAGATGTAAATCTCAGAGACAGCGCTTAGGATTGATGGAACTTTTAGAATTCCCCTGTATTAAAATGCTTTTTGTAGCTTCTATTTTCTAATCGATGTCATAAATTATTGTAACTATAAAGTTTCTAAAAATCTACAAATGTAAATGTAAAACTTTCAGGAACTAGTTAGCGCTAAAGTTTTGATCATGGAGGAAGATTTTATTACTATGCACACCCAAACCATTCTGTCTAAAATAGCAGATTTTAAAGAGCAATAGCATATGTGGACTTAACATATTTGAGAATATTAAAAGGAAACTGTACTTTTTAAATCAACTTGTATTGTAAGTTTAGCTGACATTTAACTAATTCTTGCTCACAGTCGCTTGACTCAGGCTGTCAATGACAACCAAAGGGTAACCAAAAGTGTTTCATTTGTTTACAGACTACTCATTAAAAAAGCTATGTTTAACTCTATGTCCAAAGACACAATACATAAAACTTGCTTGGGGTAGAGAAATATTATCAAGTTAAACCAGTCACTCATTTAACTCTTTGGATCCCAACCTACATGTTACTATTCAACAGGGGTTAATCTCCTCTACACCATTGTTTTTTTGCATCTTGGGTATTTTTGTCTGATAATATACCTGTAATATAGGTATTCATCTTCACTCCCTAGAGATACCACAAGTGTGTACACTATTACCATCATCATTATAGATACAGAAACCCCTTTCTCTGTGTTTAGTTTTACTTATTGAATTATTTATTTCTGTTTTTGCTCTCGTGGGTGAGTTTATTTTCCGTAGCTACTGTACAATCCATATTTCTACATGGACTAAAGACCTCTGATCATAGTGTGGGATTTGAATGGTGTAATTCTGCCATAATTACCCTCTGATGTACAGATAAAACAGTCTATTTCAGACATAGAGCATGTCTCGCAGCATGCTCAGTTTGCTAAGTGCACTTAGGCACAACGCACTCGCAGACACATATTTTGAGTTGATGAAGCCAGTTTGGTAGCAGGCAGTTCCCGTTATTTCTTGCCGTCATGCACCCCATAGCGCCATTTGTATCAAACAAGCCTAGTCCATTAGATGTTTGATCACTTTGCAGCCATGGCATGGAGGAAGCACAGTGTTCTAAATAGAGAACCTAGTGACATCATCAATAGGGTGAGTCCCTTGGTCGAATAAAACCAGGACATGCTCTCACAGTGGGAATCCTGAATCTGCAGTGTGAGATCTTATCATATATAGTCTATCAAGTGCAAAAATATACTTCTATTTCATCACCTCAAGTTTCACCCTGCATACTTCGCTAGTTCATCCCTCACACATGTGCTCCCTACTAAATGTCCATATATATTTATATGTTTGTTTATTTTAATATTTTGCTTTATGTATCTTTTATTTCCAGTTTTTACTTTTGTCCTTGAGGAGAACCCTCAAGGACATTTGTCAGTAAGTCGGCCTATTGCCAGCGCTAACAAAATCTGTGTAAACTGACCAATATTACCCAGATCTAATAATGTTGACAAACAAGACAGAACATCTTTGTTTCCCGCTGCTTCTGTTGAAGTTTTCTCCTCTTTGGTGGTTCTGTTGATATCAACAGTTGCCTAAACAGGACATTTGTGAAGCACCTGACTTGACTGGTGTGTACAATGATCCCACCACTCCATTTGGTTCTTGGCCCGCACACTGTACCTTGGGCTGTCTTTGACAATCATAGTTTAATAATGTCAGCTATATAGTAAAGGGGCCCATGAGTTTTCATGGGGCCCTGATCCAGTTGTGAACATAACCACAGCCTTGAACGATTTTGAATACAACTTTGATCTACAGTTCCATTAGTGACATATTTCTTTTAAGCTAAGTTAAAAGCCGAAGAGTCAGAGAAACATAATTGGAGGATGTAGGTGCTCAATGTTTGGTCTCCCATGCCCAGCCTCACCCACCAGAAACATCGATTTGTACACAGACCATTCTTGTCACGGTACTTAGGGCCATACATTCCACTCTTTCAGATATACCATATTCCTCAGCTAAAGCTCCAACAGCCATTTAATGTAGCATTTCCAAACCCATAACCTGGGGTAGTTTGCACCTTAATGATCTAGGGCCTGATTCATT
>NC_134403.1:342136887-342179387 GCF_038048845.1 Mixophyes fleayi | reverse complement strand
ATATAATGTGTTTGTGAGGGGGTAGTATGTTAATATAATGTGTGTGAGGGGGGTAGTATGTTAATATAATGTGTGAGGGAAGGGGGGTTCTTAATTTAATCTTGGATTGCAGGTGGATGCTATTTATTTAATGGGTGCTATTTTATTTGTGGGGTGATGGTGGGGTAATTTAATTTAATAGTGGGGGCTATCAATTTAAGATGGGGTAATTGGACCTTTAAATTTAATGCTGGGGTGGTTTGGAAGCTCATAAATGAATGTGGGGCTGTTTGGGGAAAATTAGATTTTATTAAATGTGAAATATGAATTATTTAATGCCAGGATGGTTGTGGAAAATGGTTATATTTTTTAAACATAAATGCCATTTAATTTATTGCTGGGGCTGTTTCGAGGGAGGGAAATATGTTTATATATTAAATGGGAATACTATTGATTTAATGCTGGGGCTGGTTGGAATTTTCTAAATTTCATGTACCCATGTTTTTTTCCAAATAGGGCCCCCAACTTTCCAGGATCCAGACAAGCAGCAACTAGAGAAACTAGCAGCCACAGGTGGTGAGAGTGACAAGAACAGGTAGGAGAGAGCAGGACAGTCTGCCAACTGTCCTGAATCTGGTCGGGCAGTCCTGAATTTGGGGGACTGTCTCGCGTAGTCAGGATTGGGTCCGACAACAAGGACAGTTGGGAGGTATGTCCCCCTCCACACTGTACTGCTCGTAAAGGCAGAGCTGCATGCACCTAAGAGTAGTGCACACTGCATTGCCTGTGTATTTGTCTAAAATGATAACCGTGTTACATCATAGGGGCCCCCCTGCCTAAAGTGCCCCGGGCCCCCCAGAGCCTTAATCCAGCTCTAGATGCACTGCATAATACATAAACATTTAAATCACAGTGTTCCCCTTTGTGTGATTCCTGGTCTCATCACTGAACTTTCATGGCTGTCATTCGAAGCAGAAATCAGTGATTGCAGTCACAGTAGCATGCTACACATTCTGAGGTGTCACTTATAGATGGCACCTGGAAATAAGGCCCACACTCACTCATCTTATCTTATCTATATACAGCGGGCAGCAATAGGTTAAACTCACATGGGTTGTTTTTCTTTGCCAAAATCTTACATACATGCGGGCAGGGGCAGGCTGGGCAGGGGGGCATAGTGGGCTGGCTACCTTGGGCTTGGTCACTGCACCACCTTAATTTTTTTCCTCGGGCTGCTGAGTCGAGTCCTTCCCTGCATGGAGGGTGAAGAAAGAGCTGCCTTTGTCACAGGACCTGTAAAGTACCTGTAAAAATCTGGACCTGTAAAGTAATACTAGTATTGCCCATACTTGCCAACTCTCCCAGAATGTCCGGGAGATGCGGGAGACTCCCGGGAGAGTGTGGCAATCTTCCTAGGGAAGTGGGCAGAATTCGGTTCAAATGCCGCGATTCACTGGGAATCGCGTGTTTGGCTGTACAATGATGCATTTTGCGTCATTACTTCACGGGGCGGGGCCAAAATGACTCGATTTCGGAGCCCCGCCCCCTGTACGCCCACCTTCCCCGGCAGGAACCTGGATCATACTTGCCATAAGTTGGCAAGTATGGTATTGTCAGGAAGTAGGGAGTGTAGTGCTAGGGAATAGTGCAGTGGTTAAATGCACTGACTGTCAATGACATTGATGGGGACCTTGATTTAAATACCAGTGTCAGTTTCGTGTAACTATAACTAAGTTACTATATCTCTCTGTGTCCTAGACAACTAAAATAAATTCTATTGATCACAGAAATTGTGCCTGGAACATTCTGTGTACAGCACAGTCTAAAGCAGCAACCCCACAAAGAAGGTTTATTTTTTGTCTTAAATATCAAGTTTAAACATGCATCTTGTAGTCATTTGTTTTCTTACCTGTCCTTCTACAAATCATTATCTCCTTTTCAAGATCTCTCTGGAGGGAAGAAAGAATGGCTGTCAGTCTCACATAGGCACACAGCTCTCAGCATGTCATGTAAAGGCAGAGGGTTGAGATGGAGGGAAAGTTTTACCGTACACAGAGCAGACAGAGGTTAGAGGGGCGTTCCAAAGCCTCTCTGCTCACTATATCACATACCATGTGACTGTGGTTGCCATGGTGGCCACTGGAGAATTATAAATAATTAATAACAGCCAGAGGAAACAAACCAAGGAAAAATGGTAATTACCAAGATTCTTCTTATACCCTGCCGCAATCAGGAGAGGGCTAGCAAATTTTAGCCTGGGGGCAAGACTCGATTCAGCAGCCTATTAGAAACATTTTAAAGGAAAAAATGCAGGTGACCCAGCACAAGGTAGCCCAATATGGGAACTGCCCGGGGGACAAATTCTGTTCCCCCGGCCGATCCTGCCCCTGGCCACAATGATTTATGTTAATAAAAACACCGTGGGATTGCTGCTTTAAGAATATCATATATTTAAAAATGAATCAACCAGAGAAAAACTAAACTTTCAGCTGTTCTAAACTTTAATTTTCAATAAAAAATAAATAAAAAAATGGAATATTGTCTGTCGCAGCGCTCAGGGAATTATGTTTTGCACGTATTTGCATACATATTTATTAAAAAAACATTTATAGCAACGAGTGTGGAAAACATTGATTTGACATCTAATATGAAACATTATGATCTTATTGAATTCCTATCATCTAACAACAGAGAAGTGCTGAAATAAGGTTGTGCGCTCTGCATATTGCTCGCCGTACAGCCTTTCCCCCAGTGAAATGACATCATCATCTTTTTTTATATGCTTGAAATTACTGTATTAACTTCTGTCTGGTGGTGTTAAATGAAATGTAAGATCTGTATGTAGACATAAATGTAAGCAATAAGAAAACTCATAATCAATTTTCCATATTTTAAAAATTGAACTGGAATTAGTATAACACCATCTGCATTTGGGTAGAGCTCCGACGCACATGTGGTGTGCAATGATAAATCCTGAGCATGTTCCTAATTCAGGTGTAAGGGGAATAATTGGATACAGCTTAAATGGAACAAAATAGTAGTTTGTATTTTAATTGTATAGTTGCCGGTTTTTAAAAACAAGTATTTTGTCATATACCAAGTCCATGTTTACATGCTTTAAAGTTTTTATTTTTTACAATGTTAGTTAAAAAACTATAACGTATTCTCCATTATATAAAGTAGGTAATATTAATATTCACAAACAATACAATACCAGGTGCTTATTACAAACAATATCTAAGACAATAGTTTTGGTCGTGGGGGATTTTTTTCTTTGCACATCAGATTTCTTGTCAAGGAGCCTATTCAGGAATACTGCAGGGAACCTTTTTGTGTCTATTATGCCAAGTAACAAGAGCACAGTCATGTAGATTAGGTTACATGCATGTTTTAACACTGTAATACCTGCCATTGTATGTGCGATACATTTTCTTATTCGATTAGCTAGCATTTAGGTTTAATTGGCCTTTTATCAACACAATTCCAAATAAAATCAAAAGATTACACTATTGCTGTGTTTAGTAGCTAAGTGATTTGCTTTTATGAAAATATGTAAATGTGCCAATCCATTTCTGGAGCACGGGCATCTAGGTATTCAATTTCCATGGCAACATTTCTGTTAATTCTGTACCCACAAGACATTAAATATTTGACTCAATGGAGCTCATCAGTATTGGAGCTTATCGTGGATTTTATAGCACTTTCAGTGATGAGCAGGGTTCCTGCGCTAAAGAGCTCTATCAAGAGTGAAACAGTCTTCTAGGGATCTTCTATCAGCACTGGCAATTGCCTTTCTTTGAATGATTAGTGAGCAAAACATTTACTCAAAAGGCAGTCATCCAAATGTCATACCCAGAAGTCTGTGCCCCAGAAATAGGTTGACTTATGTTCCTATTAATTCACTAAGAAGTTGCTTTAATTTTTCTATTATTTCAATAATGTTATCATAATAAGACAATGCACAAAACGTTGATCACCAGAAACTGCCACAATTCCATTGTGTTTCAAAGGTGATAGTTTACCACTGGTCAGTCGTTTCATTTGACACTGTGAACTTGTAGACACTGAGCAGAAGGCCTTCCTGGCCAAATATGGCCTTAAATCTAATCATCATGACACTAACTTCAGCAGGGAATGGCTCGTGTCTTTGTCTTTCCAAGACCATGATGTTAAATAGTGTGATTAGCTACAGAGAGCTGAAAGTCATGTTTTTATTGGTTTATTGGTAATATGCAAGTGATATTAAATATGAAATCGTCTGTAGATTATACATGTCTGCCAATAGGGATGTTGTTGGGTGTTGGGGGGATTATGGGCATGGCTTTCTATACAATGGATAGTTATGGGTAGATCATGATGTGGATTGGCTTGGGTATGGTATGGGCTATAGCATGTCCAAATTGTCTAATGTGGAATCATGGCAGGGGTGCATTATTGCTATGTAATCTGTGATTAGTGATGTCATAGCTAATGTAGATTATAAAGATGCGAGAAATCACCTGGGAGTTCTATGTCCTGCATGAGTACCTTTGTATAGTAGCAAATGATATATATAAAAATTAAGTAGGGTAGGGGGCCCAGTACCATCTCCTGGGGCCCGGTACCATCTCCTACCTAGACAAAACAAAAAGAGGCAGTGAGGGACTGACTGAGCTGCTTTGCAACCTTTTTCTAGCATGATTTAGGTGCAGCTCCTGATTGCCAGCAGGATCACTGGTATTTTGAAAGACCCAGTTTATAAGCCTAATGGATGGAGCCCACTCTCACTCTCCATTCATAACCCCAGGACCCTTTCCCATATTTTCAACAGACATGTAGCCCTTCAGCAGCACACAGCCAATAACATTTCTATAAGGTTTTAAAACAGGTTAGGAACCTAAGTGAAATATACCTACCATCGAACTCTAATCCAGTGATATATATGTTAGTTTTTAATTAATAAAATCATAGTTTTTAACCACCTCAGTGTTTATTAAGACCATATATTGTAGAGGATAATAATACTATAAATTACCTTCTGTGCCTAATAAAAAGTTAGAGAGACTGTAGCCTGTGTCGTTAAGTAATCACAGAATTCCTCACTGAATTCTGAGAGGCAGTTGCTTCTATAATATTATTTGCTGATAAATACAGCAGATAATATTATAGTTTATACTATTATATACCCTATGGGCCTGATTTATTAAGAAAAGTAAAGCAAAAAAAGAGTAACTTTTCACCTTGGCAAAACCATGTTGCATTGGAGGGGGAGGAAAATCTGGTAAAAATGTGGGGACAGATTTATAATTGGGTTAGGGCAAGTCCTAGATCAACTCTAAATATCATTTTTAAAATAAAGCTATGAAATATTTGTGAGCTACTTGAAAAAAACAGCCAGTATTTTCCTTATGTGCAAAATAATAAACTAATTTGCACCCCTTGCGTTGCAACATGGTTTTGCCAAAGTTCAAAGTTACTAATTTTTTTGCTTTACTTTCCTTAATTAATCAGGCCATCTGTGTCCATGTAAATAGTTACAGACTGCTAAACAATAGCATATGAGTAAAGTAAAAAACAAAACCAAAAAAGTGTTTAGAAAAAAAGATAACTACTTGTGATATGATAATCATTTTAAAAAGCGGCAGGTATCAGGCCTTGTAAGTGTTAAATAAACGTATTATTGAAAACAAACTAGCAAATACAAGCCGCGCACACCAGAGGCTATCTGCCCAGTCCAAGATTAAAAACTATAACTTTATTTCATTTCTAATATATTTTGCAGAACTTGTTTATTGAACAAGATTTTCTGCTTATAGCAAACAAAATGAAAAATACATTATTGGTGAGGGATGCAATTTTGAATATATTGATATAACATATTGCCAAGCAAAATATTTCAAGAGATCTCCCATACCAGTAATGAGACAAAATGAAAGAAACTAACCTGTAAGAATGATATTTCCTAAATCATAAACAACTGAGAGCACAGTTCCAAAATATTGAAAGTTTTGCTAAGATTAAAAGAACGAAGCGAGTATGCAGACAAAAATAGTTTGCAAATATATTAGGTATTAAGCTGACAGTCTGCAGGGCAAGGCTGCAGACAGCGCTACATATTTGTGCAGCAGTGCAAATCGCTTAAAGATATCTGGGTAGAGGTCATATGTGCGACAAAGTAAAAGTATAGCGTGTGATTTGACAGGGTGTAGCTGCAGTGAGACTGATCAAACAGAGCACCTGAGGAGAACTCTTCTATAAGGACCAGCTGGGAGTGTCACCTGTCCATCAAGCTAGAGGGGAGGAGTGTAAAGTATTTAAACCTGGATTCTTGTGTTGCGCGGTAGGACTGATGCCAAACTGGTTGGCTGGTGACTAGGCAGGAGGTCTATGTCTACCCAGAGCTGGGGTCATTTGGTGTCATCCTGACAAAAGTGTGCTGTGTATTACTGGTGATGTGTACAATAAAAGTATACTCCTTCAAGACGTTGTGTCTGTCATCTGTCTGATGTCAGTGTCACAGTCTATCATATATGATGGTGCTATTCAGCAGTGTATAAATATACCACAATTGTGTTATAGGCATGTTTACGTGTCATATTCTCTTAAGTTAATGCAAGGTCCAGAATTTCCAAGTGCATGAGTTTTATACATAGCACCCACTTCCCATGAGTCCCATTTTTGCTGGAATATTCACTATGGCCTGATTCATTAAGGATCTTAACTTAAGAAACTTCTTATTTCAGTCTCCTGGACAAAACCATGTTACAATGCAAGGGGTGAAAATTAGTATTCTGTTTTGCACATAAGTTAAATACTGACTGTTTTTCATGTAGCACACAAATACTTGATAGCTTATTTGTACACTGAAATTTAAAGTTGATATTTGTGTGCTACATGAAAAACAGTCAGTACTTAACTTATGTGCAAAACAGAATACTAATTTGCACTCCTTGCATTGTAACATGGTTTTGCCCAGGAGACTGAAATAAGAAGTTTCTTAAGTTAATATCCTTAATGAATCAGGTCCTATATTCTTATCCCAAAAGGGGGATGGTTTATCCAGATGGTGAATGGATGAACGGCTCAAGGATGGAGCTTGTTTTGTCCCTATATTTTTTTTTTAGTGGGATTTAGCACAGCTTTAGTTGCCAAATAAGAAAGTTTCTCTGGACGTTTAATTAAAATATTACTAATGTGGCTTGGTTACTATGCATATTAGAAGAGTTCCTTTCAATTTGTTTGTGATAGGGATGAACATTACATTTTAGTATTCGTGACACAATCCTGTTATGTCCTGAAAATCTTTTGAACACTTTGTATTAAAACGTCTAGGGAAACAAAGTTTATTGTGGATTGCTGAAATATGATTTATGAACATGACTAATTAATATAAAATTAATGTACTTTAGCTCTATCTTTGTGTATAGATGTTTTGTGATCTTAGTAATCTTAGCTGTCTATCTTGTGAATATTTTTGCATGAAGGCTAAAAACGGGCAGCGGGTCAATTTAGAGTGAATCCTTTAGAAACATTACAGTAAGAAGAACAACTTCCAGCAGCTTTTGATTTAGAATAGCTGTCCTCGGTGCAATATGTTCACAATCACAGCAGCTGCTGGACAAATGAGCCTGCGCTAATGATTGAACTGGATCTTCATATTTAGAGCCTGGTGTCTGAACTGTATTTAAAAATATTGTTAGTCCTCGCACAGACAGGCGTTAATTTTATGAATGGAATGCGCGTTAACCTATTAAACGTGCTTTAACACCTACAGTCTGAAAAATAATGTAATTGAATAAACCAGTACACACACTCTCTGACAAGCGTTTCTTTTGCATTGCTCTGCTTTGCATCATTTTTGACATTGCCTGCAACATTAAGAAGAGTGCTAGGTAAAACACAATGGAGTAGTTTTGGAGAGCTCATTAATTACCTAATACTGAGATTTGTTAATGAACAGGCTTCTAAGATTCTGGTAAAGTTAAAAGAAGGTACATGGGTTTTTCTAACACGTTTAAGTAGCAGAAAGGATGGTGATTCAGCGCTCCCTACAAATATGGATCTGTGGACACTGCAGCCACGCGGGACCGGAGGGGAAAAAAAGGGAAGGGGAAGGATAAAGGGTGGCTCAACCCTTAGACACAGTGTTAATAATAATTATTAGTCCCTGGGCGCATAGACAATGTTAACTTGTAAAATAGGCAATTTAATAAATCGTATAATGGTATATTCATACAGTGCTGTACATAAACACATAAATAACAGTGATAAAATGACCTTTTTGGGGTAGATCACTAGCAGCCCCTTACAAACATAAGTAGCAACCATAGAAGGGCAATAATGGAGCAAATACATAAATGATAATTGTATACCAGCTGGTAGCCAATCGGGCTGACCGTGTGTGCAACAAGCGCTGAGTTATAGTCCACGAGTCCTTGAAGCCCCAAGGTGAAACGCGTTGGTTGAAGCCACACATCAACACACTGCACAGTTCTTTGCAGTTTTGCTGAGAACAACCATATCCAAACCCACCACTACGAGCGGCGGCATCACAGTCGCATGCGCATGCGCAACAATATCCATTCCGAGACGGACACTTCCGCCAGGCAGCAGGACGTGAGAACATCTCCACAGCAACGGGCCCAAAACACAAGGGAGCGTTTCAGGTTAGGATTATCCACAACTATGTGAACTGTATTCCGCTTCACTAAGGGTAAGTCCTTCAACCAGTCTCCATATTTGGGCTCACCCGATGGACCTGTCTGGCATATATAATTACTCTTAAACCAGGATTTGTTTCAGGACTGAACTATTCCTATTTGGGGATCATTCACTGTCTGCACTATTTCTACTTGTTACATATCCTCACTCAGGAGGAATGGGTTTATGAAATCCACAATTGGACATTGTTTGTGATTAATACAAGAAAAGTGTTAGACTCGTGGACTATAACTCAGCGCTTGTTGCACACACGGTCAGCCCGATTGGCTACCAGCTGGTATACAATTATAATTTATGTATTTGCTCCATTATTGCCCTTCTATGGTTGCTACTTATGTTTGTAAGGGGCTGCTAGTGATCTACCCCAAAAAGGTCATTTTATCACTGCTATTTATGTGTTTATGTACAGCACTGTATGAATATACCATTATACGATTTATTAAATTGCCTATTTTACAAGTTAACATTGTCTATTCGCCCAGGGACTAATAATTATTATTAACACGTTTAAGTAGCGTTGTTTTGTTTTTAATGCTAACAGTGCATGTGAGCGACTTTTGCATGAACGGGTCATTTGTAGAGGCTACCACCAGCAAATCACAGGCAGTAGAATACTTCTGTGCAATTATTAAGGAAAACATTATTGATCTCAAGGGAAATATCTGTACATCCTAATGTTAAGCTGTTGTGCGTATTTTACAATCATTCACTGAAATAAGTAAATTGCAAGTTGCCATGAAAAGTTATTTTGGCAATTACTAGTGTGTATACCGGTTTACATGAGTCTGTGTAGTGTCGCTTTCTGGCAGTGTGGTACACTGGCGGATAAAATGATACACAATGGGAGACGAACAGAGGGGTTTGGGCATATGAAGTATACAGTAACTAATTTACAACAATATTATATTCTTTGGTTTGTTTTCATGCGTTTATTACCTTTTGAAACACAATGGACCTGATTCATTGAGGCACGTATCTACCGACTTTGTGCGCATAATATGCAAAATCACTTTGCGCATGTCCAACACCGGAGAACGCGCCACAGAACGCAGCCATGTTCGATTCATATTCATACGCAAAGGACACTTACTACAACTTATGATTTCTGGGAAGGACTGGGATGTGGAAGGGGCGTTCGCTCGTAGTCAATGTACAGTAAGGGCATGCCAAACTCAAGTGCACACAGCAGCGTCTGAATCAAGCTTTGGGCATCTCAAAGTTACTTGTTTTTCTTCTGTATCTCTTGCTCCCTCTACAGGGCTAGTCTAAGTCCTGAGTACCAGTAATGCTAGTCTCGTATGCATGCTATAACATGTGTTTGCATTTAGGAGCAACTGTAAAAATGTATTTTATGCTCAGTAGACATTAGCAACATCCTAATAAATGTTTTTCATGGAAAAAAAATAACTGAAAGAAAACTTTTAATTGTTTTTTAAATGTTTTGTCATTAATGTCTATAGTATTAGCTGGTGACAGTAATCCAATAATTTTTTTTCTGTGATTTCAATTTTGATATTTTAAGATTATTTACGTAGGCATTGGACATATCCTGCAGTGTAGTACAGCACAGCAGACCTACACCCGAATTCATCAGTGCACGTGTCTTCAGATCCGTTCATTGGTGAATTTGGGAGTATACAGAGCTTTGTATAAACTACGCAGTCCAGATACTTTTTTTGTGGAATTGAGACCAGTTGAGGGTGATATATTGTGGCCCCGGTACCAAATTGGGTACCGGGACCACTCCACTATGCAGTCCAGAAAGCTACCTCGGTGAAAAGTTTTGGACTAAAAACAATATTGTGAGGTGTGAGGGTGTTCAGAATAGACTGGAAATTAGTGGAAATGATTGTTATTGAGGTTAATAATAGCGTAGGAGTGAAAATAAGCCCAAAAACTTGATTTTGGAACTTTTTATGCTTTTTTCAAAATAAATACGAATCCAAAACCTTAAATCCGAACCAAAACCTCTCGACAGGTGTTTTGCAAAACAAATCCGAACCCAAAACATCAAGCAAATCCGAACCCAAAACACAAAACACGAGACACCAAAAGTGGCCGGTGCACATCCCTAATATACATATGTATGAAATGAACTGGGGTGGAATTATCTAGGTCAGAAAATAAGCTATGGCTTTTGTAAGGAACAGAGAAAAGCCAGAAATATAAAATAATATTTTTAATTGCAATTGCGAGAGCATATGTATACATAAAAACATTCTAGCTATCTGAATGTGTTTTATGGACATTGTGAGATTTCAAAAGGTAAAATCATTTTCTTTAGATTTATTAATGAGCGGAAGCTACAATATCATTCTCTATATAGAAGTAAAAGAAATCTCAATATTGAACAGCAATGTACAAGGCACACCTAGTGCCAAACAATGACTTTTGAAGAAAGAAGATATAGGCACACTGTTATTTCAGTAAACCAAAATATTATTGCAATGTTCCACCAGTTTTCTTACACTAAGTTCTATATACTTTTACCTTTGCAGACCCGAGCCAGTATTATGGACAAAGGATGGTGGAGATCTTCCAGACCCTGAAAGAATGGTGGTAAATGGACGGGAATTAACAATAACTTTCTTGAACAAAACAGACAATGGGACATATCGATGTGAAGCAGTCAACTCCATTGGTAAAAACAGTGCAGAATACATCTTGATAATAAATGGTAAGTTTGATAAATATTTTATTTTATCTGAGATATGGGCACTGACTACTTTCTGCACCACTATACTTAGCATAATGGGCATCATTTAGAATTAGGAGATAATCCAGTTAAGGGTGTAAATTTGCTCCTGAACAAACCATGTTGCGATTTAAGGGGTGTAAATAATTTGTTTTTGCATGCACAGATAAAACACTGGCTGCGTTTGCATGAAGCACACTAAGGGGTATAGTTACTAAACTGCAGATTTGAAAAAGTGGAGATGTTGCCTTAGCAACCAATCAGATTCTAGCTGTCATTTTGTAGAATGCACTAAATAAATAAAAGATAGAATCTGATTGGTTGCTATAGGCAACATCTCCACTTTTTCAAACCCGCTGTTTAGCAAATATACCCCTAAATCTGAGCAGCTTTATTTGTACACTGAAATTTAGAGTTGAGCTTGGATGTGCCCCTCCACCCTCCAATCCCTTGCATATTTTAACCCCCTCCCATACCCCTCCTGAAGCTCAGCATGTTTATAGTAAGATGCAAAATTGAGTCTGTAGCTGGATTTTCTCCTAAATCTGCAGGAGGCCTGGGGGTAAATGTATCAAGCTGAGAGTTTTCCGGCGGGTTTGAAAAGTGGAGATGTTGCCTATAGCAACCAATCAGATTCTAGCTGTTATTTTGTAGAATGTACTGAAGAAATGATAGCTAGAATCTGTTTGGTGTTTCAAACCCGCCGGAAAACTCTCAGCTTGATACATTTACCCCCCTGATGTGTTTCTACTATATATCTGAAAGTAGTTGATCAAGCTGTCTTACTATAGCTCTGCAATCCAAATATATGTAGGTGGCATAAATCTCAACTCTGGAATGGTTCATCATTTTCTTTGCCGTGTTCCTCGGCATTCTGGGAAAATTATCAGAGGTAACTTATGACAGATGAATACAGTGCAAAGTTAAGCATCACTTGAAGTACTGTAGCATTGTTGCCAAGCCCGTTGTTAGGATTACACCCCAATGTAAGAGATATGCCCATATATCCAGATGTTTTGGACCCTTTTTGCCTTATTTATAGCACTTGCCCTGTGTATGAGGGTGTAAAAACAGGTCAGTGAACCCTCCCATTAGAGCTAATTAAGTTTCCTGAACTTCACCTTATTAACTGCTTATTTACAGTATGTTTTGCATGTTTTATTAAGAGAAAAATATTAACTGGAAAGTAACTGAGTACAACCTAGAATAGGCTGGAGTCTGATGAATGGAGCATGTACAGGATTACATTTAGGATAAATATGCTGAAATCTTACATGTAATACCACTAGTTTGGACTTTTGCAGCAAAGAATCTGGCTTTTTTAATTAATTCCCTTCAATGTGTTACTCCTGAAATTTGATGCCTGAGACAACTGCCTCATTATAGGCACACTCGCCTGCTTAGGGTGCTGCAACACTTTCTCCAAATTTAAGCTGCTGATCTTCTAATGAGCTGCCATTGTCTTATTCTTGCATTTGAAGAGAAGGCTGGTATTATGCTTGCAAAAAGAAATTTGGATAAAATCAGATATAAAGAATAAACTAGATGATAGGGAGCCTGGATTCAAAAATTAGCACAGCAGTTCACCCCCTCCTTCTATATAATAAAGGGTCATCTTTACTTTTTACTATGTTTCTTATCCTAGTGGACAGTGAACCAGGACCAGAGTTGAGCATCTTTAGCTACGTTCCATATTTTCCAATTAAAAGGGCAACGTTTTAAAGGCCCAACAAACTATGGTTCAGTTACCATTCACCTACCCAAACTACTAACAGAAATGGCAGCAAGACTGGCGCTTACTTTTACCTTAAGGATAGGCCTGCAGACCCTTCATGCAGGCTTGAGTCTTCTTGGCAAGACGCGGTCACACTTCCTGCAATCACTATAGCTCCGCAGGAGGTGTGACAACTATGAGGTCCATGACAGCTGTTTATGTGCTATGCCTCCCCCACTCTGCTCTCCCTGGGCGTCAGGAGCCGGTGCATGTGCATGTTGGGTTTCAATTCCAGAGCTCATCACCAGAGCATGCGAGGGGATGGAAATGCATCACTGCCCCCCCCCACCCCAAAAAAAAAAAAATATTGCTATGTGGCCGGGTGATTGCATATTATGCCCCTGCCGCTTGGCACATAGTCAATCATTTTTTTCTCTGATAGGATCCAATCAAATATCAATCAGTTTAAAGGAAGGAAATATGTGGCTGATATTGGTTCCAGCACGTAGGTTCTATTTGTTTTAATAAACAGGGCAGCAATACAAAGAATAGTCAGAACTGGATGGTTGTTTTCCCAGCAGAATAAATGTCATTTCATCTATAGTATCTTGAGTTCAGAAAAGATATATAAAGTGCTCTTTGTGCAATGCCTTTGAGAATGACACAAATTACAGTACGTGGATTCTCAGTATAGTCCTGCATTTGCTATTTACGACTAAAATGTTTGTAGCTTAATGTAATGCTGTGCAATTTGTCATCATCTGTTGTTGTAAAACTACCTGTAATCTATTATTGCACCCATATGTTTACATTAAGTTGATAACATTCTTATAAAGACAGAGCATCCTGCAGTATCAAGGGGTCTACAGGTCTTAGTGTATTACAGTGGATCCCAAACTATCTCAGTTTAAGGCACCCTTAGGATCTCCATAAGTTTTTCAAGGCACTCCTAAGCCAAATTAATTACTAAGTAGTCCCCCACCTTGCTTGCCCAGTTCCCCACCGGCCCTAGCCGCGGCACCCCAGGGAGCCGTAGGGCACAGATTGGGAACTGCTGGTGTAATATGGATCCAACAGGCACTCCAATGGTGGAATCCTATTTATCAAGTAACAATCCAATGTATCCATATTACTGCATCCAGAATGGCTTATTAGGGGATTAAAATTAAGCCATAAATTAAAAGGAAAGGTTGTTCTTTTGATCACTCTTATTGTAGACAACTGTTCAAGGTATAGATGTTAGTAGTGTGATACAATATATAATTTCAAAAAATCGTGCAAACACACTAGTATAAAAAACAAGCACAACAAACCTAAAGGGCACTGAGCAAAGTAAAATATTTACCATTAATCTATTGATGTAAAATTGCAACTCTTTGGACAGTTGATCGGGATACAATTCCTGTTTATAGAATATACTGTGACTGAAAGCAGTTTTTGCTCTAAAGATCTGCAGAACCCCATGACAGATACTGTTTGATATATTTTGCAGTACATCTTTTACCAAAACCTGAAATATCTCCAAAGATACTGTCGTTTTCATTTTGATCCCTTATTCACTTGTTCATCTGCAGTTATTAAAGAGCAAATATAGTCACAACTGTGAATTAAAATAATATCTTTTGGACTGTAATATGTTTGTCAAGCATACATTTGTTTCCCCAACCTTTGTTGGTAGTTGCCTGTTCTCTGTCTTTCATTACTCTGAGTCAGTGAAGAAGACAGATTTTGAGTGAGTGGCTCGCAGTCTCCTAAGTAACAAGTATACTAAGTACAGAGCATAAATTGGTAGATTATAAAACAGTGGCATTGCCAGTAATGCCCCATGAAACATAATAGATATGCAATGCTTTCCGATTTTAAATGTTTTCCTATATCAAATCCCCTACAGCTGTGATCTAAGAGGTGTGGAACGTGGCTCTTGCTGTTGTAATAAGAGGGACATCTTGGGGAACAATGGGCATACTTAATTCCGTTCACATATGCAGTAGAAAGTGACGGTAGCATTGAACAGTAAAAGGAGTTCATACAGACTGACAATAAGTCTTGTGAAACTTTTATAGCGGAATACGTTTGTTCTCAAGCAGAGATTTGCAAGTGTAGATGAGAGGAAAATATCTAATTGTCCTTGAATGCTATGCAGCTTGTGGGACAGAAAGCTATTGGGTTAGTGCATGTTTTATAGCTAGATTTTCTGTATTACTACAGGAAATTAATTGTGAATTCAGACGGGTACACAAAATGCGTAATACTGGCGGAAAATATGAGGCTTAGATTTATCATCAGAAGACGTTCAATATAAAACAGAAAGGTTTTTTTTCTTTTCTCTCCCTTTTTAATTTTATAAATCTGATGCTGCTTAGCGTGAAGGAGAATGGAAAGACATTGATAAATGTGTCGGCGGGTAGAGAGAACCATATTCTAGAATTTATTTTCAGATCATCTTGTAGACTCAACAGCTCAGATAAATGTTCATTTGCACTAATGCAGAGGTGACATGCTGCGGTAACAACCAGCGGACGACATCAGTTTGTATTTCCTATTAATATCCTGCTAGAAGCATAATAGTGCAGGTCACATTTTCAATCTGAATCGTCTCATTTGAAAGTTGGAAAGCTAACTATGAATTATTTATCAAGTTCAGATCTGCAGCTGTGCCAAGGTCCCTTTGAAGAGTGTTGCCTAACGAACCTAATCCATGTTGTGCCATCTTGGTCTCAGTGTGATATACACAGCAGAAGCATCCTATGTGTCTGTTCATCAGTCACTGAGTAAATTGTTAACAAATGGACCACAAAGCCGGTTTTCCTGGGTGTATACTTATAGTTATATAGCAAAAAATGCAGAATACTTTTAGGGAACACAGATACATGTTCCGTGCAATCACAGTTGACATTTTTAAGTAATTTTCAAGACGCTTTGCTGTTGGGTCGGAGCATCTGAGCACAGCATGTACGCTATCAGACCGTGGAGAACTACAATTCCCATCATGTCATGTATACTACATTGGATTATAGAATAGTTTTTGAATTTTAAAAATTCCATTTCAAAATATATAATAGATAAGAAGAAGCGTTACATCTTATAGAAAGAAGAATATTATTGTGCAACTTGGATCCTTTCATGGACGGTTATTGACAGCTATGTGCAATGTATTTAATATAATCACTGCTATCATTATTAACAACTGAAGGTCACACAAAAGGTCACATGACATAGCAGTGATGGACAACAGGTTAATACATGTCCACGGCTCGCAGTTTGTAAATAGAAAACTGACTGTTTGAAGACATACAGTGTGCCCTGCCAATAACAGCCACATCATGCTTCCTTTTCAGGGACAGATGCTGCAAATTATTGACAGCACCTTTTTAATCTGGTAATCTGTGTTATTCAGAAGCCTGAGTTGTAAAAAAATAAAAAGCATTTCAAATAATATAATTCTGGACCGCTGATACATGGCAAGAAAGCACAACTGCTTCATTTATTTCAGAATTGGATAGAAAGTAACTATAGGAACAAACTATTATTCAGATGGCCAAAGATGAACACAAGGGTTAAAGAATTTGGGGATTTTTTTTTTGTAAATGTCTACAAAATAGACCTAAAGGCATCATGCGTTTCAATCTCCTAGATTTTCACAATTAGTTTCCGTCCGCTGACATCATGCGTACTGCATTAAGCAGTAGAGGGACACAGGCGTATGCTGAGGACTGCATACACCTGCCCCCCTGAAATTGGAGATTACCAGTCAGATACATTCTCTAGCAGAATGTCAGAGCGTATCTAACCAATGAAGATAAGTAAATGTCTACATTGTCATTAACAGACACGCTTTGTTTGTGTTCCACGTATAGATATGTACATACGGTGCTTCTAAAAAAAAGTCCTATTATGAAGGGGTGTGCACACTAATGCAAGCAGTTTATTGTAGTCGTTTTATTTTCACGCCTTTCTCCTAAAAATTATCTTTTTATTTTGTCAATTATTTATCTTCATTTAAGGCTTTATATCACAAACACCTAAAATATGGGTGTGTAGAATTTTTCTATTCACCGTAACTCTTCAAAGTAGTATAAAACATTGGCCTGAAGTAATATGTTGGCAAAAAGTAATATACAATGTAGGTCTGAAGTAATATTAAACTTAGTTGCAATCCAAACTCACAAAATGACCCTCATGGGGTACTGTGCTGTCCGGTGACAAATTATCCATTGGAAGGATAAAGTTATTTCCTAAAGGCATATTTATTTTATTCTATACTGTGTAATGTAAATATAAAATATTTACAGTTTATTATGTGTATATACTTATATCCAGTATATTTTACGTTTTTGAAGCTGTTTATTGTACAGAAGTGATATAACTCTCCATAGATAACAACAGCAACAACGCCACTTTAAATGCCAAAGACTTGGGGCTAGATTTACTAAGCTGTGGGTTTGAAAAAGTGGGGATGTTGCCTATAGCAACCAATCAGATTCTAGCTGTCATTTTGTAGAAAGTACTAAATAAATGAAAGCTAGAATCTAATTTGTTGCTATAGGTAACATCCCCACTTTTTGAAACTCGCAGCTTAGTAAATCTAGACCTTGGCATATGTCCTGTAATAATAATTCATTTCCCAGAAATCTTGATCCCCGTGCCTTCTACATAAGAAACAACTGTCATAAAAATATATACAATCACCATGAATGATATAAATTATTGGCACTATATATCTGTCTTAATAACTCTAATGGCACGATAAGAAACCCCTCAAAAAACAACTGAAAACCAAAATGTGTTGTTTTTACTAGACTCAGAGCTATATGTCCTCTCTATTAGCTTTATGTTGTTATATAGTTGGGGTAGAGTTTGCATGCCGTGACACATAGGGGTAAATATATCAAACAGCACTTTTTGCACCCGTTACAGTCAGCCGCACATCGCCATCTATTCCCCGGAGGTTTTGTGCTCCAAACCAGAGTATTTACTATTGGGCAGTTTGAGGGGTCAATGTAAAACCGTTGGTGGTTTAAAAGCACCTAAACTGCCCCCGGTTTTGTCAAAACCTCCACATATCCGCCAGAAATAAGGCAGCTTATTTACATGCCTGCTTCTGATAGGTTAGTTAGCTCAAACATGCTGTTAGAGCTATCTTGCCATTCATGGCATAAGAGGAGGCACCACTGACATGAATTATTGTGGCAATCATTATTTAATGTTTAAAAGGACAAAATTAATTTCTAAGTAACTTATGGGGGCAATGTTTATTGTTCATTACACTAAGGGGGCAATATTATTGTATTAATATTTTATGAGGGCAATATGAATATATAATTATAAGAGGCAATAATATTTGATTGCTAACGGGGGCAAAAATTATTTATGAGGGGGGGCAACACTTGTTATTACATGTGCACCATTTATATGGCACACATGTGGCACTACAAGTACTAGCATGTATATGTGCGAAAGTGCATTCTGGCACTTCTAGCACCAAGATATTTAAGGGCAGATTCAATCACCGCGTAGTGACCCCGATACGTCCGCGAGACACTACACAGTGATTTATTTTTTAGTGAAAGTTAAGCTTACTTTTGGTCACGTTACTTTTTACCGTATAAATGGTAATAAAGTGCAGCCGCGATGTTCTCAGGAACATCTCGGCCAATTGAATCTGTTCCTTAGAGTGGTCTGTTTGTTCGTCGTTGTCTTTAGAATGTATTGATGGAAGTTCAGCAGGGTTTTTGAGTCTGTCTATGTACAATATACAGCTGGAACACGAGCAAGAGTGCTTCTATTGTTCTGGCAGCGAAGACAAAATACATTATGTTTTGTTTTTTGCATCTGATGTAAGATTTTCGTTGCCTTTCAAAACTTAAAGAATGGTAATACTGTATATTAATATTAAACATGTTGCTGCTTGGCATCATAGATGGTGAGCTAAAGTAGTTGCTAAATGTTACCGTGCTTGTATCCATTACCAGAATTCTTTGTGTTACCAGCATTTACTAATCAGAAATGAGGCTACGCAGGCTTAATAAGTGCACATGAACAGCCTCTTGAGGCTTTATCCAGCACAGTTTCCAGGCTGAGTACCACTTATATAGACATGCATCATACCAGAGATAGAAGATGAAATCAAGGGACATCTGATCGATTCAAGTTTTTTATTTATTGCTTTTTAGGGTTATACCAAAAAAACTAAAAGTGAAAACACAGAGTAGAGAAGAGCATGCATTAAGCCTGTTATGCCTGGCTGAAGAGTTGTATTTACTGTATAAACATTATAGTGACTCCATTGTTCACTGGCGGATTTAACCAAACTCCTATACGGACAAGCAAGAACTCTTTTACTTCACAAAAAAAGGAAAGGAAATACATAAATTAAAAAATAAATTAAATACTGTAGCTACAAAAAAACTTCTAGATTATGTATTGATTATCCAAAGGTTTAAACTACACTTTTTTTTAGTGTGAAATTTAAATAATCACTAAATCTAAAATATTAGCTGATTAAATACAAAGAGGGCACCTAGTTACATCAACAAATGTATATACAAAAGCTGACATACAATGTAAGAACTTGTAGAGGGAAGTTGTGCAAATTTGTAAGTGTCCTTGTTTTGTGGCGGATGGATGGGATCAGGTGTTAATAAAGGAGGTTTTGACTTTTGGACAACCTCCCCTTAATAAAACATGCCCCTCCCATGTAGCTCCAGCCTTGGCAACCTCATTGTTACCTATATTCGGGAGAAGCTTTAATTTATTGAAGCATTATGGATGGACTGTTCCTTCCAGAACACAGAACTATGACACTAGCCCCTATATTTTATATGCATGGAGGGCATGTTTGATTAAGAAGGATTATACATACTATATAACACCATTAAGCTTTTACCAAATTTGGACCTCATGTAAAGTTGGACGATATATCTGTCTAAAATGAAGATGGAAATTGTAATACACATTGGGGCTTTACTAGCTCATAAACCACAAAATGATTCTGGTTTCAGAAACGATTGCTACATTTCCCAAGTGGGGTGGTGCCGGTGAGCACTGGGGGGTGGGGGATTTGCTCCGGTTTCCTCCCACACTCCAAAAACATACTAGTAGGTTAATTGGCTGCTATCCAAATTGACCCTAATTTCTCTCTCTCTGTCTGTCTGTCTGTCTGTGTGTGTATGTTAGGGAATTTAGACTGTAAGCTCCAATGGGGCAGGTACTGATGTGAGTGAGTTCTATGTACAGCGCTGAGGAATCAGTGGTGCTATATAAATAAATGGTAATGATGATAGGGGTGTTCCAGTTGCCGAGAAACCCCCCCCCCCCTGCCCAACTCTTGAATCACAATTCAAAATACCATTTGGCTCAGTGCAGCGTTGTTTGCAGGCTGTATGGCTTCTCCCTTTCCAGGGAGCATTAGAAACCAGAAGCCATCTGATCAATGGTAGATAGCAGCAGTCAGTCAGCAATTATTACTGTGTGCTGTCTTTCTCTGTGTGTAACCAAGTAGCCTTTGTATGGTGAAATAAAACACTGGATCTCTCTCACACTGACACGCTGCTCATCAGACCACCGGCTGCTGTGATGTGAGACGCTAGCTCCTGTCACTCCAGCCTTTTACACATGTGAATGGAAAAGGGACAAAGGCACAAAGTGCTGCTCAATACCATTATCCTATCTGATATCATTGCCTGTGGGCCTGGGTCTTTCCTAACCGCTGCCTTCAGTTAGTGATTGCTCTGATGGGTGAGAGCAACAGAGAGGAGTACTGGTGATATGTCTGTACATAGACAGGTCAGTACAGGAGTTCACTGGACATAATGTATTATACACACCTAGTGACCAGTAAGGAGCTTTCACAGATGGTATGCAGTACAGTGTAATACTGTCATTAAATAATTGAAAGATAACAAATATATAGAATATATGACGTAAATAAATAGATATGTGATAGATAGGCATGATCTAGATGGGAGATATACATGAGATAGATAGCAGGCACACACTTAGGGCGGTTTTCAGTTGCACAGTCAGTACGAACCCCCATCCCCCCATCATCATCATCATCACCATTTATTTATATAGCGCCACTAATTCCGCAGCGCTGTACAGAGAACTCATTCACATCAGTCCCTGCCCCATTGGAGCTTACAGTCTAAATTCCCAAACACACACACACACACACACACACACAGACTAGGGTCAATTTATTAGCAGCCAATTAACCTACCAGTATGTTTTTGGAGTGTGGGAGGAAACCGGAGCACCCGGAGGAAACCCACGCAAACACAAGGAGATCATACAAACTCCACACAGATAAGGCCATGGTCGGGAATCAAACTCATGACTTCAGTGCTGTGAGGCAGAAGTGCTAACCAGTAGGCCACCGTGCTGCCCACCCCGCTCGTTCCAAAATCAAGCACTCAGAAGTCCCCTCTAGAAATCCCGTGTCTGCCCCTCTGATGGGTAGTCAGTGGGAAACAGGATGCATTAAATATTCATATAATATTTTCATTTATTGATTTTACTTTACCACCTTTGTATGTTGTCTTTTTTTGCAACCAACAAAACAAAACAAGTAACCTTAATGAGATAACTGAAACACACAGTTTAATGCCAAAAATGTTAGTGTGATTTTTATCGTTCCCTTTTTAACTCTTAATTTCCCGTATCACGCTGTAAACAAAGACCAGGAGAAACATTAGTATCTGTAAAATCAAAATGTATCTTTTCAATTTGGATTAGTTTAAACCCCATAAAGTGCCAATATTGCCGAAATTTTTTAAGTCCAAAAGCGTTCACATTTGATATCAGAGCAGGTTCTGATACGGCTCTAGACTTGGGGCATAATTCAGTTTCATTTCCGTCTTGATCACTTTCAATATTTGTTTTTAAAGATGAGTGAATCTCCTTGGGGTCAAATCATCAAAATATTTGTTTCTTTGTACTAGCAAAAGATATTTAGAAAAAAACTTGTTTGAAGTTTGTACATCTATTTAAAAAAAATAAATAAAAAATATGTTGTTAAAAGTTTTCAACAGTTGCATTTGATACATATTATATAAATAAACTTGAAGATGGAATTTTTGTTAATTAATACTACCCCCTACATAAGCAAGTTAGGGACTTCTTCTCTGAATGCCGAAAGCTGGCTTCCCTTCAGCCATGCTGCAGGCAAAACTAGCAAAGTGCAATGCTGTCATAGCTTTTAATAGAGCTGTATGGCAAAGCTCTAAGTAAAGCTATGTATAGACGTAGGTCCTCCTTAGTTCAGCAATGAGAGCTGGAGGAAGGTGTCCCTATGGGGGAACCCCAATCATTTCTATGTAAGGAGCATAGATAGTGAAAGCTCCACTACAAGTTAGCAAATTGACTAATGACACTGGAAGCTGACAAAATACAGTAACAAATGCCAAATGACTGTATTAATCTCTGCTTTATAACATATATGCTGCTGCCCCAAATAGATTTCACTTGTTAGATGTGTTACAAAAGCCATGCAGCAAAGATCACACATTTTCATAGTGAATCATTATTGAATAGAGATGAGTGAAACTTTTTTATGAAATAATCTCCTTGTTCCACATTTGTCCGTGAAAAGAGTTTGTTCCCCAACCATTACACGCTGCAAACTGAAGGGAGCATCATCATCATCTATTTATATAGCGCCACTAATTCTACCAACGCTGTACAGAGAACTCCCTCACATCAGTCCCTGCCCTATTGGAGCTTACAGTCTAAATTCCCTAACATAGACACAGACCAAGAGAGTCTAAGGTCAATTTGATAGCAGCCAATTAACCTACTAGTATGATTTTGGAGTGTGGGAGGAAACCAGAGCACCTGGAGGAAACCCACACTAACATGGGGAGAACTTACCAACTCCACACAGATAAGGCCATGCTCAGGAATCAAACTCATGTCTCCGCTGCACCGTGAAGGGAGTGGATTGCTCCCAGCTGTATTCATTCCATGGAATAGAGTGTGGAATGACAAACCAAAAGTGGCGCTTGTACACTGTGTTGGCGGAACTTAGCACTCTGTGAAACAACTTGTTCCACTACAGAGTTCCACTGACCTCTAGTACGGAATAGTGTAAATAGCCTGAGCATGCATAGCAGCCACAATTTAACCCTCTCTACTCTGTTGTTCCTTCTACTTGTCTGACCCTTGTTTTGACTTCCTTTATTAAAAGTCTCACCTTAATTTTTGACAAGTGATGGATGTAATTTCATCATGCAATACCAGTCACAGATTGCATTGTATCTAACAATAAAGGCAAAAGAGTAGCCCATTAGAGTCTACACTTCCTTACAAAGGTGCTTCAGCGCATTGATGTGCTCATTAAAAGGTTTCAAGTCTCAGTGATGTCATAGATTCCTTGTAGATTTACAGGGTGTTATCATGAATATTGCCTGAGCCTGTATAATATCTGTCTCCACTCTGTGCAAAATCAAACGCTGCTTATGCTTCTTGGGCCTGATTCGTCTTGGACCACAACCTGCGCTCAAGTGGTGTTTTTAAAACAATCATGAAACTTGAGTGTACGTGCGCCTGTATTCAACACAAGTGGATCTCAAGATACTTTCATTTGAATCCGGGTATAAGTACACTCTGCCTAAAGACTACTTGTATGTTACAAGACAGAACACGCAGGATACACACATGTATGTGCAATATAAAGTCCCATCAGAACGCATACAAAACTTTTTTTGTTAGAAGATAAGGTACCAACTCACGATACTATAATCATTAATAAAAATGTTTTTTTTTTAAAAAAATTCTTAATGTGTACTGTACATATAATCCATTTTTATAGTTTCTCTTTCTTGCATACACATACGTGTAGTTTTTAATACAAAGCCGATGACGTAATAGTCATCACCATCATTTGGAACTTACACCTGACCTGTGGTTGATGCAAATGATACAGGTAAAAGAAAACATGCGTACAAGGTGCCCAGAGCTTGGATAGGCTGCATCCGCGTTGGTGTGCCCTCGACACACCCTTTCTGTTCATTGCCTACATTCATCCAGCTCTACCCTTCCCCGTTCCACCCTTCAAGTCACAGGCAGTAGTAAAAGTGTCATTTGCATTCAGACATGAATTGCGCGCAACTGCGCTCATTGTTGCCAGTCCCGTTTCTGAGCATACACAGAGCAATTTAACACAAGATACGTTAAATTGCTACAAAGGGACTTACGGCCGAAGATGAATCCGGCCTCTTGGCCCCTTCTGTTTAATATATTACTATTTGTGGAACACTTTTGTCTCCAGCAATATCTACAGGGACATCTACAGGATATAATAAAAAAAAAAAAAAAAAATAGGAAGTACAAGGGCAGCATCAATATATTTGCTATATTATTATTATTATTTTTTATTAATATAATTATTATTATTATTATTATTATTATTATTATTATTATTCCACTCATAGTATGTGAAACATTAAAGCAATGCATGCTTTTGAACCATCTTTTGATTGTTTATCTGCGTGTACTGTTTGTTTTTAGTTTCTTTTGTTCTGAGTATTTAATAAATTATAAACAGCTTTATTTTCTCACTCCAGAACATTCTGTTTATTTAGACAAATGAAAAGTGGGAAGCGGCAGAAAATACAATGCACGTTGTTTGATCTCTGATTGACTAATCTAGACATGGAATTTCTCAAAGAACAAGGTCATTGGTGATCACTTTTTCAGGTGCATGTGAGAGATGAAAGGCAATATACTTTTTATGTCAGCGGCGCAGAGGATAGTTGAAATCGATACAGATATGAGCAGAATGATTACAATTTGCCAGTAACAGTTACTTTCCACTAACGTCAAAACAGCAATATTATTTCCATTTTTCATTGGCGGAGGGGGAAGAATGGAGGGGGGGGGGGACAGCTGTAAAAGAGCTTATGTATTTTTGGTCGAGTGGAAGGGATCAAACTGTTAGAATTCTCTGTGCTGCATTTGCTGAATCAATACAGCTGCTACTTTCATTTGTCTTGGCTTTTATTGTTAATAATAAATGTCAAAAAAATGCTCACAGAAACAGAAAGGTGTTCACAAAGTCAGAGATTATGGCAGCCTGAACAATGCCAAGAATTGTTGTTCAGTGGAAATACATTCATATCATTTAGGAATAGACGGCACAGTGTCCTCTACCACATTCTAATTGACTGGTTTAGGTCCTCCAAATACATGTCTAGGGGATTGCAGTCTATTCTTTGGAATGGCTGAATGGATCGTTAACACACAGGCTGCACATTGAAATTTTTTTATTAAGCCTAAATGTTTTGTCCCCCCCCACCCTCATTTTTTCCAGTGGAAAACGGCTTTTTGTTTGAGTCAAGTGTATTTTTTTGTATGCCAGTACAAAGACGACTGCCTATGTCCATGGTAGCTAAAGGAAAAAGAATGCAAAGAAACATAATATTATTTAAGAGGCTGGATGTTGAAAAATGAGTTCAATCTCGTGTCAGCATTCAAAATGTATTCCCATTTGTCATGGTGTTTTGGACACAGGGGACCACAATTCTAATGATGTTTCTTAGGTCATGCTTCATTCTACCTCAGCATACCTGTCAAGGTGATGGCCGACACACATGGTACTGAACGCAGAGATATGGGGGTAGATTTATCAAACCTTCTAAAAGGAAAATGATAGCTAGAATATGATTGGTTGCTATGTGCAATACATAGCAACGAATCATATTCTAGCTGTCATTTTCTAGAATGTTCTAGATAAATCATAGAGTCAATCTGGTTGCTCTGGGAAACAACTCCACTTTACCTTTTTAAGGTTTGATAAATCTACCTCAAGGCGTTTTCTGCGTATATATTGCAGAAATTCTCGGTTCATTTCCCTGAAATTGCATAAGAACAGAATTTACAAAGCATTTGCCTCTAAATTATATTAGAAAGAAATCAATTCAAGCCCTTTAAATATGTAATAATGTAATTATGTATTTGTTATTTAATGGAAGCTCAAATTGAAGTTTTCAGTAATGTGCTGCTGATAGACTGTATAGTGCTGTGTATGCCATCGGAGGTGTACATCAGCTTACATCAAATCTGAACAATGTTAAAAATTTAAAAAATCCAAATTCTTTCATATCTAGCAGTTGCATTGTGTGATAGTTGTCTTGGGACACCATAATCTTTAGCTCCACACATTGCCGTGCACCACTTCTGGGGATATATTTGCTGAATTGCGGGTTTGAAAAAGTGGTGATGTTGCCTATAGCAACCAGTCAGTTTTTAGCTATCATTTTGTACAATGTACTAAATAAATAACTAGAATCTGATTGGTTGCTATCGGCAACATCTCCACTTTTACAAGACCGCAGTTTAGTAAATATACCCCCATGGTGTTACTAGATCCGTGTACAGACTTCCCAATGGTACCTAATGTAAGAGATCAAAACATATATATCCCGGTGGGAGAAGAGATGGCTTCTTGTGAATGAATGAGACATAGTTTGGGTGGATCAAGGGCATGGCCTTATTTGTCATGACTTTTCAGTCTTGTTTGTTATAAGGTATGCTTGTATACTTTTGAATAAAATTCATATATGTTTGGGCAGCACAGTGGCTTAGTGGTTAGCACTTCTGCCTCACAGCACTGCGGTCATGAGTTCAATTCCCGACCATGGCCTTATCTGTGAGGAGTTTGTATGTTCTCCCAGTGTTTGCTTGGGTTTCGTCCGGGTGCTCCGGTTTCCTCCCACACTCCCAAAATATACTGGTAGGCTAATTGGCTGCTAACAAATTGACCCTAATCTGTGTTTCTGCCTGTGTGTGTGTTAGGGAATTTAGACTGTAAGCCCCAATGGGACAGAGACTGATGTGTGTGAATTTTCTGTACAGCGCTACGGAATAAGTGGCGCTATATAAATAAATGATGATGATCCAAACCATCTTGCATTTCAAAAGGCCGGAAACAGATTTCCTTTGCTGTTCAATCTACATATACACAGGACATAAATATACTGGGTACTCGCATGTTCAGGGCAAAGCATAAATCACAGCATTATATGCATAGCCACAAACACAAAAAAATGCAAAAACAATAATACACATGATATATACAGTTATGTTGAATTTAGGAACAGGACACTTCAGGAGTGTCAGTGAAAGGGTTCAATGTAAATATCCTTAAAAAAGACATTCAGTGGAGATAGAAGAGAGAGAGGAAAAAATAGAGGCACTGAACGGCTAATAAAGTCATGCTATACTGGAGATAATATAGGGCTGGACTTGTTTAATAAACGAGTGGAACACTAATTATTAGGCATTATAAAGTATCAACAGATGTTTTTAGGAGGGGGTCAGTGGGTCATGATAACACATTTGTCTCAGTACTGTACAGTTTGGTTACTTAAGAAACACAAATGCCTTTTTGTCATATCTAGTGCCACAATGATAATAGTCTTAATTAGGTATTTTAAACGCTAAATAAACAGATGCAAAGCAAACTGGAACTTTGCATGTTTTGAGCAGCGGGGAGGAAAGCTGTTAAACAGCTGGTTTATGCATTTAACTATATTTTCAGCAAATCATTCCCTTAAGCAAATATGTACCAAATTTGCTCACTCATTATTTAATCCAAAACCGCGAGCTGTTGAATATTCAATATTTTCTTTATAGCACTGAACAGTTTCTTGCTGTCAATTGTATAGTTATGGCCAGACCAACAGCTGATGATTTTTCAGAATCCTTTGCAGCATTGGTTCTCCAACCAGCCCCTAATCCATTACATGCAGCACCATGTTTTGTGGATTTCCTCATAGGAACACATGTAGACATATTGGTGTTGTCTATGTGTGAGAAGATCCACTAAGCATACATGCTGGTGAGGCCTGAGGACAAACTAAAACCATAGCAACCAATCAGATATATAGTTTCATTGTCTAATTTACAGTAGGCAGTTAAAGCTAATTGCTGATTGGTTGCTTTGGATTTAATATATATGTTACATACTATAAACAATATCAAATATCATATTTTTATCAAATACATTTTTGGATTATCACAGAGGTGGAGCTGAGGTTATAGAGGCCTAGACCCTTCTAACTAGACTAGAAATGCCTTATGGGATGTTTGACATATAAAGAAGAAATGTGACACAACATTTATAGCGCCACAAAGTCCTTTCAATTGCCCATTATTTACTGGGTAGTGTGTATGTATATTTGAGATAAATGGAGTTAAGCTGCATAATTATGAGTGGCTTGCTTGGTTCAAGTACAAGGTGTGTGTGTGTGTGTGTGTGTGTGTGTGTGTGTGTGTGTGTGTGTGTGTGTGTGTGTGTGTGTGTGTGTGTGTGTGTGTGTGTGTGTGTGTGTGTGTGTGTGTGTGTGTGTGTGTGTGTGTGTGTGTGTGTGTGTGTGTGTGTGTGTGTGTGTGTGTGTGTGTGTGTGTGTGTGTCTTAGACCTGACCCTGGCACCCTTAATTCTGTGCCGCAGACAATGCCAAGAGAGGGGTGGATAGGAAAATGACTTGGTTCCCAACAGTTAAGTCAAACTGTAAAAGTCTTGAACTTGATAATAAGGCCCAAGCTAATGTTTAGACCCTAATCTTGCTCAACCACATAGCATCCAGCATGAACCACATGATGGAAGGACAAGGAATGGGGATAAGAGGTGATTCCCTGCGGAGGACACCAATGTAGAGGACAAAACACACAGTCATTACCTTGACCAGACTCCTAGACTGGTGCAACCCTTAAAGGTGGCCCAAGGCCATTCGTGCTGGATGGAGGTTTGGACACTAACTAATATTCAGAAAAGTCAGGCCCCATTCCTCCTCAGATAACCCACCTGCCTATAGATCAGTAAAGGTAGACATTCATCTATGCTGGAAATGCCATAATTACTCTGTAAATGGCACCAATGCTTTATCATGTCATGCGTGCAGGTCAACAGCCTGAGGGTACAACTTAACATAAAAAGGTGTAGACCAACAGAAAGTTATCTAATGTAACCACTTCCGGGTAGGAGACAGTCATAGCATCTTTCCCCTATATGTACAGTATTGTGTGTATTTAATAGAAATGGCAGCATATACATAGACAATGTACTTAAACAACTAAGATAAGTTAAGATAATACACAGCATTCCAGACCTAGAGTGTAGGGTTCTTCCCATCCAGAGTTACTGTGCTCTGTGTTACTACTGCTGACCTGTTCTAAACTGCGGAGTTCTTACTGTTTTTCTTTGCTGGGATGTATTGTGTGTCTCTAAATTACCATTGATGTTTTTCTTTATAATACAGGAGTATGTAACATTTCCTATTTTTTTAAATTACAAACCAAAATCAACACTTATACCTCAGTGGTATAACATGTCGCTGCTACTAGATACAGCACTTCCCTCGTTCTGTGATGTCAAAGCGAAACCTAGGAGAAGAAATTCCTCACAACACCTACTGACTCGTCACCTTATGATGGAGCTGCACGCTGAATCTCTGAATAATAAAAATAATGGAAACCCTAAGCAATATGTGAATTGGCAACTGTTGTGGGACTACAAGCCCCAGCAATCCTATTCCTCTGCATATTTGAGTGGAAGTGGCTATTATTTATGCAGCCTGGGGTACAAACTGTAATAGAATAATGCCCCCTAGTGGCAGAATAATTGTAATACGTGCACAACCCTTGTTTCAGGTGACATAACCAAAACATCTATCCTATATGAAATCATTTTGTTCTGTAATCAAGGCACTTTGTAAATAATCATAATATATGTTTCTGTATAATGTCCCCTTAATTGAAAATCCAACGTAGAACACATCAGGAGGAAACTATCAGTGCTTGATATTCTATTTATGTTCTTTTGCCCCTTTTCCCATAGTTTTTTTTCAGAAGGATTTAATGTGTTCACCGCAAGCGATTCACAGGGATACCTCCAATTCCAAACTTTAAACCTGTGATGCATTAAATTTGAAAAAAAGAAAAAAAAAGAAAACGTGAACAAGGGTTAACAGCCGCATGCTCTAAAAATGATCTTTCGTTCCAAATGGAATTACACCTGGTGATCTGTAATGGATTGTATTTCATGCTGACACTTTCATTCTTCTGCTGTACTGCTTTTGAGCATCTTCTTTTGTAAGCTGTTTCACTCAAAAAGATAAACAGACAAAAGCACGGCAAGAGAGAAAGGAACAGAAAGGCAGCCATGTGGAGAGACATGCAGCCTAGTAACAAGGTAGCCACGTGGCGGCCATGCTCATCCGCGGCTAGGAGCTTGCAGCCGGTGTTCTAAACTAGATTTGTGGGGAAAAAAAGAAAAAGTTAAATCAGTGAAATATTAGGCTCAAATAGACCATTGAATAACGAATGTAAAAGATTGGGTGCAAAAGATGAACTTGGGACTATACGCGTTTGCAGAGCCAAAGTGGTTTTCGCACTTAGGAGTAGATTTATCAAACCTGATATAAAGGAAAAGTGGATGTGTTGCTCATAGCAGCCAATCAGATTCTAGCTATAATTGTGCAGAATGTACTAGGTAAATGAAATGGGTTGCTATGGGCAACACCACCGATCTTCTGTATTAGAAGGTTTGATAAATATACCCCCAGTTCTAAAATGTTTCTGATAAACTGCATTACACATATAGAAAATTTATAGGACTAGTTTGTATAATTTTTATGACGGTAAGTTCAGTGATGGTCTTATTTGTAAGGTTACATCATGAGCACCAGAAGGAAGATTACATGACAATGTAAACCAACTAAGTCAGAACTTCTCGTAATAATTTACTGACGCAAATAACTTCAGTCTTACACTCACTATATACTGCAATTTTTTGAAAAAGTGAGGGGGAATATGTTTTATCTCCAACACAAATAGTAAAATACAACAATCTGTATTGAATTAATAAAATGTCACTGATATATATCAAAAAGCGTAGATTGTCAGCTGCTTTGACCTGTAGTCATGCCACAGTGTGTGCAGGGACTAAGTACTGCAGAGTGTCTAACTTACGTCAATGCATGCAAGCACTAGAACCTGCGCAGCTTTAGGCTTCTTTGCACTTGCCTTCCTCAGTTGATGCAGAATACAAAAAGCTCAACACTGACCTCCTTTGAGTGAAGAGCTTTTTAATCAACAAAGAACTCAGAGATATTTTATGTTGGGCAAATCTGCAAACAATTAAAGGGGTTCCCCATTTTCTTTATTTAGCAGAGGCGATCCAACACAGGGGGGTATATTTACTAAACTGCGGGTTTGAAAAAGTGGCGGTGTTGCCTAAAACAACCAATCAGATTCTAGCTGTCATTTTGTAGAATGTACTAATTAAATAATAACTGGAATCTGATTGGTTGCTATAGGCAACATCTACACTTTTTCAAACCCGCTGTTTAGTAAATATACCCCAGGGTCTCTAATTACAAGTCTTAGAGAAGCGTAAAGGTTGTGGTGGGAGATGCCCCACTGCAGTGTTTTTATTGGGAAGGGAGATTTAGTAAATTCATATATGAATTATGTTTACATATACTGTAAGTTAAACATAACCACTAAGGGGATCTAATCCTTTGTTTCATTAATTGTTACAGCATTTATTGTATTTCCACAAATGAGGACCTGATTAGCAGAGGTAACGCAGAGATGAATTTTGTTGTTTTGCCCCTGTGGTATTCATACGTGCTGGGACATTCTAATCTATTACATTCAGGGCCGCCATCAGAGGGGTACAGGGGGTACTGTTGTACCAGGCCCGGGCTCACTAGGGGGCCCAGTACAACAGCGCAACACATACTTACCTGGGTGCCCGCTGTCTTGCAGTCCGCTGGTCTGCGCTACTCTGTCTTCAGCCTGGCTGTCACGTGACAGCCAGGCACCAGAATGCGATCGCAGGGGTAGAGGAATCATTCCCCCTGCGATCTTATGATCTGCCTGTGCCTGTGCCTGTGGGGCGGGGCCTTACTGGGCCCCATGATTTCTGATAGCGGCCCTGATTACATTTGGGAATATTAGGTGACAGCCTAACAAGTTTCTAAGGAGGTCCTGTGCACCTCTCTGCAAATGCTGTCCTCCTTTGTGGATGCTTTCTTCAGGGTCCCCCAAACATGCCAAGATTTTAACCCCCTCTCCTGTGATGCCAGGATCATGATTCCGACACAACTGCCTCTGTTTTGTCTTAAGTAAATTAATGGAAATGGCACACGCCCTTATTGAGTCCAAAGCAAACCAGTAATCTGCAAATTAAGTGCTACCCCTTATTCTCTGCCAGCCCATGCCCTGGCTTATACTGTATTTGAATTAATCTCAGTCTTTCCATTCTGTACTATGTTGCTAATATTAGATAAATCTGGGCAGTTGAAGTTTCTAAATATTTCTACTGAATAGAACTCTCATACAGCTTAATAATGATTTTATTTGTCATATCACGTAAAAAGAGACAACTAACAATAATGACTTGATTTTAGAATAGGGAATAATAGCTGTAAATATTCATAGGGAAGACTCTAAGACATAACAGTCGTAAACAAGAAACACATTCAAATAACTATCAGGATAGTTATATATATATATATATATATATATATATATACATATACACTTGAGAAATGGTGCTGCATTCCCAAATTTTAAAAACTGCATTAAAATTTAGTAATGTATTGGTGGCAGGGACTGAATGAAAAATATTCTCTGTACAGTGCTACGCCATTGGTGGTGCTATAGAAGTAAAAAATTATTTTCCCATTTATTCCAATTTGCAATGCATTTCTATGGCCTTTCGGAACCCATTTAAATGCATTGTCTATTAAAATAAATGGGAAATCTCACTGGTTTCAGCCAATCTCGACCGTATGGAACCGGTGAGACTACTTTTGGAAATTTTCAAGAATTTGTTTACGTATGAATATTTTTCACAATCCAGTGTTTAGTTGAAATAATATTTGAACAAGTAAATACTAATTTTTTGTTTAATAATAATGATAATACAATAAATCAATAGATAAACAGGAATCTTCCCATCCTGTGATCCTTTATTATTGTACCTTGTTATTATATGTTTATATCACAAAAACAACATAGACTTAACCCATTTGATTACACAATAAATTAAAATATTTTTTGCCATTAAAGTTTGAATTAATATACATTTTTTATGTATATTATAATTATGTAGATTGCCTATAATAATCACTGTCATTTAGATCTTTTGTTCGGAATTACTTTGTGGTATTATTGTTATTGTACTGTTTTTGCCATGTGTGTGCTATTATTATTTATTTATCATTATTAGTATTACTGTGTCTTATAATGGATGCATATTAGAGACATCACATGCCTAATATTCCTAATATTGAGCCAATAGTTCCATTTTCAGCAAATGACCTAACACTAGTTGAAAAAGTTATATAAAAAGAAGTTAAAAGGATGAAAAAGTTATTTGCAACATGTATTTGTTCAATTTGTGTGAAAGAAATAACAATTTTGTTTTAGTGGACAACAAATTGCTCAATCTCTGTGAACTGAGTCGCCAGAAATGAACTACTGAAATATTTATAAGGTCAAAATACTACTACTGCTAATAATGTAAGGATTATTGAATGACAAATATTGCTATTAATATTTTGAGTTGGAAACAGTAATATTGAAGGAATAAATAATTACACATTTGCTATTGCACTTTATCAATGACAAGATAGTTAATTGTGAAATAATTAGCAACTTTAATACCAAAATAAAAAATTGAGTGACTTCATAGTCATCCATTGTTTGCCAGATCTAATACATAATTGTCACTAGTTGCTCTAGACCTCCCCCTCCTTTTACTGTAGACCTGTGAATTTCATTGACTGCAAGTAAAAGAAAACAGTGTGTGATTGTAGCTCACTGCTGACTTGCGTTACAGCCAGAGAATGACAGCAGAGTACACTAAGTAAAAAGCTGCAGTAACTTGCCTCTTAGCTTTTACTGATATAAACCTGAGGAAGGCATTGCAGGTGAAACATTCATTTTAATGTATAATTTCCATCTTCTTAGCATGTTATTTTCTTGTTTGTCTCCCACTTCTACCCAGCATGTTGTTTTATACACATTTGATCTCCACTGTACAATCCATTGTAAATGGCATGGATGAAAGCTTGGTTCTTGTCAATTAAATTCACTCTCCATAGCTACGACTTGTATTCTGTACAGTACCCAGTAATTTAAATACACCAAGGAGTTTTACTCTTTGGTTATTAAACGCCTAAGATGTTAAATATACAAAAGAGAGTGATTTAATATAAAAAAAAAAAAACGACCAAGTGTCTGAGTCATTTTGCTTTAAGCATGTCTTTGTTAATGTGTGTCTACATTTCCCAAGTTAACCATTGTTATGCTTTTTTTTTTGTACGATATGATTTTGTCTTTGTTTCATGTCTCTTTTTTTTATGTTTTCCCATTGACCAGATATTCCCAAAACTTTATTTACAACCACAATCATCCCCCTTTACACCACTGCAACAGTCACAACCTCTGTTACCATAACAACCCGTTCAACCACATCCTCCTCCGGCATCAAAGGTATGTTTGTTCTACCATACAGCTTGTGCAAGTAGGCTGCTAGAAATTCCAGATGTTGAGATGAGACAATCGGTGGCTACTGGATTTGGAATTTAAATTGTAGATTAATTAGTTTAGCCAGACTTAAAGGGACACTATCATCATGAAATATATGTTTTTAGCATTCTCTACATAGGTTTAAAAATGACACTGTGTCTATAAGAGCTTTGTTACACTTGTTTCTTTCACAAACTTCCAAACATTCTATTAAGCAAAACTGGATACCAAACCATGCTCTGTTCGACCAAACCTAACCACACCCAAATTCCCATTAAAGAATGAAGACTTTCCAATAGTCTGTTACCCATTCTGGGTAAATGAACGAAGACTATTGGGAAATATGATGCTAGTCAATTAGCCTGGCTCAGAATACCTAGGCTATAGGCAACAATGTCAGCAAACTACTGAAAACACAACTACCTGTTAGCTACCTGTTAGCAACAAAATGAAAAATGTCAAGCTTTTATTAAATATAAATACACATTATATATAGTTTTGATGGTAGTGTCCTTTAAAGTGACAATCCCCTTACATTTTGATTGGTTAAATAAAGAAAAGCTCAGATTGTAAAACATTGAATTGGAAAGAATGATTTTGTTTAAAGTGCATATAAACGGCAACATTGGATTACTTTCAAATTTTATTCATATTTCTCATCGGAACTCTAATGTATTAATAACTTACCAAGCTGCTCAATTGGAAAATTGTGTGTATTTATCTTATCTTGCGTTCATCGAGGCAGATCATGGAGATTGACAGATTTCACCTGTAATAGCGACAAAATGCTTTAATACAAAAGTGTGTGTGTATAGGGGGCATTGTGGTATAGATAAATGTGGACGTACCCTGCAGCAATGTTCTGCTATTTCAGGATACATTTACAGGTGGAGTACAATTGGTTTAGATAAACTGTATGATCGACTGCTGTTGCACAGTGAATTGATCACACCATTCATTTCTGTCACACTTCAATAGTATATCTACTGAGTGAGCCAGGTTAGTATGGTGTAATCAGAACCTCTCAATTGTGTTGTTTGGCCTGCACAATCATGCCACACCTGTTTTTACAATATGTTATCCAAAATGCATACATGTATTAAATTCTGTCAAAATTTTCATCATGATTATGTTTTAAATTAATATTGCAAAAACTTTTTATATGATTTTGGTCATATATGCATAATCAATTTTTTTTAGCCTAATACAACCTCCTAATTTGATCTCCTAATCTTTTTAATAAGTACTCTAGTTCTTTAAAGTGACAAAACTGCTGTAGATGTTTTAATTTCCAATGGTGTCATTTTATTCCTGGTGATCGCAGTAGTATAAGGTAGGTTTACAATTATTTAGCTGGGATGACACATAGGTGGTTTACCTTTTAGGGAATAATGCCTTTTTTAAATATTCAGTGGTCAAAATAGAAATTTAGAAGTGGTGGTGTGAAAAATGGGAGTGTAAATGAATGGAATTTGATCCTTTTACAATGAAGACAGTAGGAGAAGTGGCGGTATGGCATACCACTGTATACACACCCACTGCCATATATTAAATAAAGCATAATGTATAAAATATATAGTTTATTGCAGTAATAATAACCTGCTGTGTATGGTACTATTAGTCATAATAACTTTCTAGGGAAATTAGTATAGAACTGCAATTATTATTATTATTATTATTATTATTATTATTACTACTTAATGATGTACACGATTGAGGAACTAGAACAGAAGTGTGCCTGAAAGAAGGGCACATTCTTAATACATTTTCATAATAATAATGATGATGATCTAAATAGACCTTGTGCACTACCTTGTGCCTCTGTACATGCAGTGCAGGTTGGTCATGGTCAGACCTTCATGATAATATGTACAGTAACCTAAAGATAGAGCAGGTATCAGGATCGTTGATCCAGACTCCAGTGGAGTTGGCGAGGGCTTTGTATGTGACGGTGAGGAGTTTGAAGAGGACTCTGTAGGGGAAGAAGAGTCAGAGTAATGTTTGGCAGAGAGGGGAGGCAGATGTGGAGGGGTGAGATGGTGGATAAGTCTAGCAGCAGCATTTAGTATAGATCGAAAAGGAGTGAGATGGGAGTGGGGGAGGCTAATAAGGAGAAGATTGCCGTAGTGCAGTTGAGAAATGATCAGTGAGTGCATGAGTTTTGGTGGCATCCTGAGAGAGGAAGGGTCTGCCATGAGCGATGTTGCAGAGCTGGAAGCAACAGGATTGGGCAAGAGATTGAATGGGGGGATTGAAGGAGAGGAAGGATTCAAGAATGACACCCTGCCAGCGGAGTTTGGGAACAGAAGAGATAGTGGCGTTGTCAACAGTAATAGAGAGGTCGGTAGGGGAGGAGACTCTTGATGGAGGGAAGACAATGAGTTCCATTTTGGCAAATGCATAAGGACATCAAGGAGGAGTCGGTGGAGAGGCAACTGGACACCTGAGAGTGGTGGGAAGGGGAGAGATCTGGACATGAGAGGTAGTATTGAGTATTGTCAGCATACATGTGATAATGGAGGCTGAAGGCACTAATGAGTTTACCCAGGGAGGATGTATACAGAGAAAAAAGCAGAGGACCAAGGACAGATCCCTGCAGTACTCCTACAGGAAGGATGAATGGGGGGGAGAAGGGGAGGAACCAGAGGTAGAAACAGAGAAGGAGCAGTTGGCAAGGTAGGAAATAAACCATGAAAGGATGGTGTCAAAAACAACGCAGAGAGATGCAGGAGGATAAGCAGGGAGAAGTGGGCCCTGCTTTTGGCTGAGAGAATATCATTGATGACTTTGGTCAAGGCAGTTTCTGTGGAGTGAAGGGGGTGGAAGTCACATTGGAGAGGATCAAGGAAGGAATTGTCAGAGAGGTAGCTGCTGAGATGGTTGTAGACAAGCTGCTCAAGTATTTTGGAGTCAAGGTTTAGTTTTTTAAGGATGGGTGAGACAAAAGCATGTTTCAAGAATGAGGGGAAGTTTCCAGTGTATAGGGACTGATTGAAAAGGTGAGCAAAGTGGGAGCAGGCAGTGGGGGAAAGGGAGAGAAGAAGGTGAAAGAGGATGGGATCCAGGTTGAGGGTGGAGAGGATAATATTAAAGAATGAACTTTGTCACCTGTAGTGGGGTGGAAGGAGCACAAGAGGTGGTGACTGGAAGGAGAGGAGGATGGAGTAGTAGTGGTGGCAGAAAAGTGATGGAAGGAGAAGATTTTGTGGCTGATAGGCTCAGTGTTGATGACAAAGGAAGCAAAGTCAGTGGCAGGAAGGGAGGATGGCAGTGGAGGAGGGGGGCAAAGGAGTGTGTTTAAAGTGGCAAAAATGTGGCAGGGATTGGAGGACTGTGAATAGATGAGAGACTTGAAGAAGGATTGTTTAGCGAGGGAGAGGAACTTGAAATGAAGGAAGTCTGCCAAGGAATGAGATTTCCTCTAGTGTTGTTTGGTGGTAGATGTGCACTTTTGATTGAACCGGGTAAATTTGGAGTGCCAAGGTTGGGGTTTAGAGCATCAAAGGGGGACAGAAATAGCGGGGGCAACAGAGTGAAGAGCGGTGGTGAGGATGTGGTTGTAGAGGGAGGCCACCAGCTTGGGGCAGGCTAGGGTGGATGTCAGGGAGAGGAGAGTGGCAAGCCAAGAGGTGAAAATAGCAGGATCAAGATTTCATCTAAAAAGGGGAGATTTGTGCGTGGTTCGGGGTGCCAGTTGTTTATGTGTGTGGGGTATATCACTCTCGTGTGACATCGATTTTCTATCTGGGAAATCGCTAATGCTCAGGGTTTGACATCTCTGAAACGCTGTTTGCAGTGTTTGGGGCTATTGCTAACAATAAATACTGTTACATTAAAATGAATGTAAATTATTTTGTAAATGTCACAAACTTTTATATTCTCTGAAGTAGTTAAGATTTAACCTCTCGGGTTAGGTTGATAGCTAAAAAAAAGTTTATCATAGCAAACGTGCTCAAAAATGTAATTAACATATATATTTCAGCCAGTTAAATTGCTATCGTCTGACACAACCTTTAGGTTCAATAAAGGTGACAAAGAAAATCTGATGAAGAATGTTGGATAAGTGGAAAGCCAATTGATAGAGTAACTTAAAAGAGAGGATATGTATGAGAGGTTAAGGATTCATTTAAATGTGTTCCTGTAGATTGCTTAGATTAGTCTCCTTTTTATGAGCAGCAAAGTGAAATCTGATATGATTTCGTTTATACTTATGAGTCCATTTGGAGCTTCTAAAATGCATCTCACTCTACTGCAACCTTAGTAAATCCCATTGGCATGCACGGTTTTATCATTTTTACGTCAAATTTAAAGGAACTTATGTCAGGAACTACAGAGATCATCTTTAGGGAAGAATCAGCTGGTGATCCATCTATTTCTGGCTTAGAATCATAAACTGTTTAATCGTATGGCTCTTCTCCATTACTGGTTTAATAAAAAAGATTGTACAACCCTAAATATAAGTTTTTGATCATGCAATAAGATTTTGTAGTAAGACAGAGTTTAATCCAATAATACAATAAAGAATCAATGGAATTACTTGGTAATTAGGATATGCAATGTTTCATTATCATCATCATCATCATCATCAACATTTATTTATATAGCTCCAGCAGATTCCGTAGCGCTTTACAATTGGGGACAATGTTTGCTGTTAAGCTAATGAAAATCCTCTAATTAGTCTGACAGCAGCGTCATCTTTATTATCTGAACAAAGTGTGATCAATATTATTCTGTTGAATGTCTAAATAATATTGGCATGTGTGTTATATTCTTAGTTATACAGATGGAGAAACCTTAGTTACAAAAATAATTCAACTATTTTGAACCATTTTACTGTAATTGTACTTTAGAGTACAGCTTAGCAAATAAATGGTTTCAGGGATAATTGAGATATCCTGACATGTCAGTTTGGGATACCTCTGGCTACACCACTACAAAGCTAAACATTGTGGGCTGAATTTACTCTTAGAAGTAAACCTAGCTAGAAGTTACAGTTTTGCACCTTGCTGCAGACTGGGGGGGGGGGGGGGAGTTTAAAATGAATGGACAGATATAGATTTGTATGGGGGGTTCACGTCCCAGCTCAAAGCTAAATCGCAACAAAAATGCCCAGTATTTTTATGCTACGTACAAAAGCAGGCTATATCTTTCCAGCATACAAAAAAATTAATTTATTACAGAATGGATTATCCAGGTGCAAATACAAATTCCATATATATAAGAACTTGGGTCCTGTTGTCACAAGCGAATCCTCCTATGAGGCATTTTCGCTTCATTGCTTGGCTACACCTCCAGTGGGGCATTCACCTACACTGCCACTGCCACACTCCTAGAGGCACCATGCATTCCTCCCGGGATGCCGTCACAAGGGGGTGTGGCTCGTATCTACACTCCAGGGTATTTATTTAATACTGTTTATTTTATATTGCCACCACATTATGCTGTGCTGTACAGAGAATATTCAATCACACATTCACATCAGTCCATGCCCCACAGTATAATTTCCCTATCACACAGACTAACATCCTGTTTTGTCAGCAGCCAATTCCTCCATCAGTATATAAATAAATACTATAAACAGTATTGGTCTGTGGCTGGAACCCAAAGCACGTGGAGGAGGAAGAGGAAACCCCCGCAAAAACATAGGGAGAACATACAATCTCTACACAGCTAGGGCTGGTTGGAATCTGACTCCTGACCCCAGTATTGTGAGGCAGCATATCTAATCACTGTGCCGCCATCATGAATTAATTAGTTGGAATAGACATTTAATATGTTATAGATAGCTCCACAGGAGTAATACATTTTGAAAGTTTTGCTAACATCAATTAATGTAGCCTTCAACAATAATACTGGCTGTGGCTATCTTTCATCATGGTTTTCATTCTTTTTGTGCAGGTTTCTGCACTAAGGCCAGGTACACACTGAAAAATTTTCAGGATCAATCTGGTATCTACAATGATTGTACCTGCGACTGTAAGTCCGACTGGTCGGGCGATTCATGAGTACACACTACACTCTATTTACCTTCAGATCTGTGCTCTTCATCTGGTCCTATAGTCGTTTAGAGAATGTCAGCAGAATATGCACTAATTCATTCATTCATTCCTGTCACACTGACTAACCGCCTTGTTATAGTTATCCCCATGTCATAACAAATTTCATTAGCTTCTATGACTCTGAAACTAAATATTGAGTCTCAGAATGAACAAACAAATTATTCCATCAACAGCACTGTTTACATTTAGTCACCAGGATATGTTCATTGCCGGCATCGGCTGAAAGGTCATGACTCTGTAAACCCTATGGAGATTGTGATCGTCAGTGCATATACACTACATGATCGAAGGTGATTGGAATGAGTTTATTAAACAGTACGACCAACGAAATGAAATGACAATCGGCGCTTTGGAACGACTGTTGTTTATCGTGTAAGTATACACACTAACGCGATATCGGGCCGAGCGGTCGTTTATCGGGTGATTGGCCCAATAATCGGCTGAAAAACCTCCAGTGTGTACCTAGCCTAATGCACAACTCAATAGTTAGGTAACAGATTGAGGCAACTTCAAAGACCTTTGATACTGGAACTTGGAATGTGCAATGCAGGACAAGAAGGTGAAATGGACCAGCTCATTGGTGATCAAATAGTGCTGTGCAATTAAAGTACCTATCCTACATCTCTGTAACATTCCAATAGTCAGGATGGCCATTTAGAAGAAAACTGTCTAGAAACAGGACAAGGAAGGAGAATTTGGATCAATGAATAACAGAGTGTTATTTGATAATAAGTGCAATTGTCTTCAATATCTCACTCAGTCACTGTACAAGCTATCTGGTAAAGGATCATATATTTAGACTTTTAGTTATATGGACTTTGCCCGGACTGCTCCCCAGCTGTGGAACGATCTTCCATGTTCCATCAGGTTAGCATCTACTCTCAAAGGCTTCAAGCGTGCCCTTAAGACTCACTTCTTTATTAAAGTCTATCAGTCCTCCTCCTAACTCCCTTGTCCCAGCTCTCTCCCCACTTAGTCCCACCCTATTTGTGTCTCCCTCTTTCCTTTAGGATGTAAGCTCTCAGGAGCAGGGCCCTCTTTCCTTGTGTGCTCCTTCCACTATTCCATCACCCTCTGTACCTCTTGGCCTGCTTCCCTAGCCCTATTTTCTAAAGCTTCAGCCTACTTCTCGCTGATTCCTACAATCACTTTCACTCATTGTCCCAGAAATATTTGATTTGCATTACCATGTTACCTGTGTCTGTGCATATATATTTTGTTCATTTTTTTGTTCTTCCTGTATCATGTTGTGTTATGGCTCACTGTTTTCTGTATATGTCATGTACGGCGCTGCAGACTCTTTGTGGTGCCTTATAAATTAAAGATAATAATAATATAACCTAATGTTCACCATAATGTACAAGACCAAAATGTATGGAGTATACATAGATTTTATTTAAGGAGTGGAGAGTCCTGCCAACAGGACTATGATTTATTTAGGTGTAATTGCTATATTTTTGGCTACAAATTAAAAAGACAAAAATAAATACTGGAGATCATTACAGGTAATAAGCAGGGCCATCTTTTCCATTGGGCACGATGGGCAGGTGCTCGGGGGCCCCACGGACAAGGGGGGCCCCATAGGCAGGGCTCTTAATTAGAATAAATAATCCTGAAAAAAAAAAAACCCTGCAAAAAAAAACCTTCATGGGTCACTGAGCAAGTACATCTATCTATCTCTATATATCTATCTATATATATATATATATATATATATATATATATATATATATATATATATATATATGTAGGGGCCCCAGTGCATTGCTTCGCCCGGGGGCCCATCATGTTGTTAAGATGGCCCTGGT
>NC_134403.1:342091887-342131887 GCF_038048845.1 Mixophyes fleayi | reverse complement strand
GTCACTCAAGAGGTTCCAAAAGCCATCACTGATGTCAAGTGGAACAGGCTGAGCAAAGGCGCACAGTGACTGGACTCTGTTCTTTCCAAGTGTGAGCTTGTTGCCCCTTTGGTTTAGCTTATATCTCTTCATGTGTCGCCACAGGTAGTTCCTTGCAAACAAGCCCTGGCAGGCTACACAGTGTATGAAGCCTTCAGCATCCATCTCTCTGTCTGGAAGTTTGCACGGGGCCAGAATGCCATGGCCTGCCCTCATTGCATCAGCATTGTGTGCAAAGTTGCCCCTATTGCGAACATGTGCCATTTGCATGCACCTTTCTTTCGAGTGCTTGGGGAATTTCAGGGCTACTTCAGTCTCATTGCGGTGAACATGCTCTATGTGCCGGGCAATTTTTAAGAGGGACTTCTCACAGCACAGGCAGTACTGCTTTTTGTTACATGCCCTGGAGCCATCACTGTTTCTCGAAAGCGTTTGGACAGACACCACTTCGTCTCTCCCACCCTCTGTGTTTAAAACACAGCTAGCAGACGGTTGAGAATGGTCATAAATAGAACTCATCTCTGGGTACCTGCATTCCGCTGCATTGGTGGGCAACGGGGCATCACCGCTGGTGTCTGAACCGCTCACCTCCTCCTATATATATATATATATATATATATATATATATATATATATATATATATATATATATATAAATATATACACACACACACACACACACACACAAGGGCAGTGCATATTGTTGTAATGTATGGTTTCACTCTTTCTATTTAATTCTGTATTTTCTCACTGCTGGTGCTGGTCTGTTTATTTGTTGAACAGCTCTGGGTTATTTATGTATATGTATGTATATATGTTTGTGTGTGTGTATATATATATATATATCTATATCTATCTATATATATATATATATATATATATATATATATATATATATATATATTATATCAAAAACAATAGATAATACAGAGTGTAACTCTGGAAAGACACAAATTTTCAAACTAAAGTCCAATATAGACACTGAGGATCCTATGTTCAGGAGGCAGCCAAAATTCCCATAAAGCCAGATGGTGAACTGGAAAAAATCTATAACAAAACAAATAGGGAGGGGCGCCACATAGTATAATACTGTATATGATGACAATACAGAAAGTGTACCAAAAGTCAGAATCTTAGTTAACCAAGTGGGTATAGAAAAAAGATATTTATGTAACACTCAGATAGTAGGGTGATTCAGTAGATTAGATGTTCAATAGCACTCTGGAACACCTACACCACACCAATATATAATGTGCGTACCAGAAAAAAGATCTTTAAGGCTTATCTATAGATATAAACGATGCCTCCACAAGTATGTCTCCACAAGTAGATGCCTCTTTACTTGTAACTCACGATAAAAACACTCTCTGGAGGTATGATATCATACCTCCTGAGGAAGTCTTGTTAAAAGACGAAACGCGTTGAGGATTGGTGCATTGTGGGATTTTGTGGACGTTTTCTCCTGTTGTTTGGCAGCGTGATCTGAGGTCTGGACCTAGCCGCTTTGCTCCAGAGAGTGTTTTTATTGTGAGTTACAAGTAAAGATACCCAGATAACCCTGCTATATGATTATTTATGTAAGTGCATATCTGCATTGTTTGTGAAATAAATGTGTGGCTATACAGCATTACACTATGTGAGTTCTCTTCCTTCTATAAATCTGGACACCACTGAGTATATGTGAAGTTTCAACTCCAGACTCCATAAATGCTGTGTGAAGCATCTGCCCTATATATATCTAAGGGGTAAAAAGGTCTACTTGTGGAGACATCGTTTATATCTACAGATAAGCCTTAAAGATCTTTTTTCTGGTACGCACATTATATATTGGTGTGGTGTAGGTGTTCCAGAGTGCTATTGAACATCTAATCTACTGAATCACCCTACTATCTGAGTGTTACATAAATATCTCTTCTCTATACCCACTTGGGTAACTAAAATTCTGACTTTTGGTACACTTTTTGTATTGTCACCATGCACAGTATTATACTATGTGGCGCCCTTCCCCATTTGTTTTGTTATATATATATATATATATATATATATATATATATATATATATATATATATATATATATATATGCACCTAGACTGAATGTAAAGATTTATGTATGAAAAGTAATAGTTTAAGTTTGGTTAAACTTACATGATTTGAAATCCTTCCTCTCAGCAAACAGACAGGGTGTGTCTGTTAGTGCAAACAGAGCCAGGGATGGGCGTTTCCTCTTAAAGAGAAGGTGGGTGTGTCACCTGTCCATCAAGCTAAGGCCGGGCGAGGATTATCAGGTATAAAAGCCTGTTTGTATCATTTGTACACTGAGACCAACGCTGGGGAAGCTGGCTGGTCTTGAGAGAGCTGAGCTATGTCTAGCTAGCGTTTAGGGTCTCCAAGAAATGCTGTGAAATCTGTACGGTGTCAAAACATTTACCATCCTGACAATAAAAATACATAAAAAGGAAGAAGTTGTTTGCGTGTGCTTCAGCAGTAAGCGGGTTCTTGCCACAATATATATATATATATATATATATATATATATATATATATATATATTGTGTTACTGCTTATGCCAAGATTAACTGCTCATTTATCAATTTATCAAATGTATCCACTCACTGAATTTAGAACACTTGTTTTTTTTTCACAAACGCTGAATCTCCTAAAGGGTACAGGATAGAAACTAGTTGGTGTAAGTAAAGTATATTTTTCATACTACACAAGTGATGTGAATATATGTAAAATATCATAAGAATGTATCTTTAGATTTTGTGTAAAACACACCTGGATATCAGGATTATATAAGATATTAAGAGTCACAAGAGAGTTCCATGATCTCTGTCATGTAGTCATGGAACTCCTTGAGAGTCTTGTAGTTTTCCATTCGGTGCATTATTACATTTATAAGGCAAAGTAGTAGATTGGTTTAAGGCAGCAGCTCATTTAGGTGCTAATAGAAGCAGTATTGTGTTCTGCCATGCAATGTGAGCCAAGTGTTAGAAGCTTATGTGCTGCACAAACTAAGTAATCTGCTGTATTATAAATAAATAAGTTATTTGCATTAATTATAGAACAGTTGGACTGAAACAATCTAACCCTATTAATGTTTAAATCCACTGTGATGAACACATTGGTAGTAGACGATATTTATTGTTGCATTTTGGACTTCAGAGAAAGTCGAGATTAAATGTATAAAGTGTACAACCAGAGAAAAATCGTTCAGTCTCATTCCAGTGAATGGGCTAAATAAATTACTTACTGATGTATTAAAACACTTATCATATGCCTGTCCTACACCAGCACCACAACAGCGCAGAATGATTTCACCATTACTGTCCAGCTCACTTTATGTAGACTATAAATTACGCAGAAACTGAATTTACAAATACAGTGTGGTTTGGCACAGCACAGAATGGTCAAGCACAAACAAAACTTGAAGACTGTATCACCAGGTCTTTGTATCGCCAACTCCACCACAACTACAGCTCATCTCTCTGAAAGCAAAATGTTCACTGCAGCTTGCCTACTGTTTATACCTTACCACTGGAAGAGTCCAAGGGCACGTGTGTGGGGTGTGATGTTACAATACGTGCCATCAGGGCCCTGACCCCACTGTGCAGTGCCGCAATTTGTGTCATCTAACAGCAGGGGGCCGGGCTATAGAGATAGGATTTCCAGCAATTTGTGTCATGAAGGCCCTGCCCACTTAGCGAAGTGGGCAGTATGCGGGCGGGCCATTTGCTTTCCCGGGATTCTGAGAGGGGCTCCCCAAATGTCTGGAGTCTCTTGGACATTCCAGGAGAGTATGTAAATATGATATACTGGCCACCAGGCACAGTATATACATATAAAGTTTCCAAGCTTAAGAGCATGGAAGCGCTCCCAGGAGGGCAGGGCAACCTCCCGCATCTCACCCACTTAGTGATAGGTTGAATTTGGTATAGTTTGGCAAAGGGGCGGGGCCAGGGTGACATGCCTGGCCACGCCGCCAGCACGCGGCAGCTTTGGAGATCTCCCGGATGGAAGACTACCAAAGTTGATAAGTATGATTAGGAGATTAAGAAGATGATGTAAAGATGTTTGTATGGAGACTGGAAACGGTAACTAAATTTACAATGAGCACAGTGGAATAAGTAACTGCAAAATACATGCAAGAATAAAGTAGATGAATTTACTTGTATATTCTTAAACTTTCCCCTCTGGGTTAGTTGCATTGTATACACTTACAGCACCTAAACAGGACACATGATTCTAACAAGCATCCAGTCTTGACTTTGGTAGAATGCAGAAAGTCAGGACACCTGGGAGCCTGCCATTAATACTGAGAGACTCTTGGATGACTCAGAGAGTTGACAAGTATGCCAGGAAGTAACTTACTATATGACAGGGGACAGCTACAGGCCATTGTCTTAAACAGGCAATTGTTGGATGAAGGATAAAAAATGAGCATGTTTTGTAAATGTCACCATTCACTCTCAGTCTTAGTTTTATAACATACATAGAGCAAGCATACATTATGATGCTTAAAAGGAGATAGTAAAAGACTACTATTTTTTTTTTACATCTATTTAATATAAATATATATATATATATATATATATATATATATATATATATATATAAAATATATGTGTGTGTGTTTGTGTGCTATGTACTGTGGTATGTCTGCATGTGTTGTTAGCACATTAAATGTCCTCTTTATCAAGTATTGTTGCTGATACCCGGGAAATTGTGATGATATTTCAAAGAGTTTTGCTTCTGAACTATCTCTTCTGCTATAAAATCTTACATGCTCATTATTCATAGTATAAAGGACAAATGTAACCGTAAATCAGTCTTCTGGGAATGATCTCTCCTATATCATATATGCAACATATTTGACGACTCATTATTTTTAACTGACAGAAGATGGGTTAACAGATGGTAGCAAGGTATTGGCAGAACATTTTTTTTTATAAGTTTGGGGGGAAATCATTTCATTACTTAAAATAAAATGTTTTGGTATATATAAAACTTTGGGTTTTTCATCAATACTACCAAAATATCCACTGCATGCTCTGCAGTGGATATTAAAAAAACATGTAGTTACCTGACTTCTTATGCAATCCCAGATTGTCTTCAGCTGCAGCTCATGATTCATCAAAAGCTGTTAATCTGCATATCACTGCAAAATATATGAGGCAATGCAGGGGCGGTCTGGGCAGGGGGCAGGGGGGAATCGCCCCCCCCCCGGTCCTCTCAGAATTACAGCTGGTTGGGCCGGCCGCCCCCCCCCCCCCCCCGGAAGCAATATCGCCGGTAAAAACCGGCGATAAATGTGACGCATGTGTGATGCAGCCCCCTGTGCGGCGTGTGCCCCCCGGACTGACATCTGCCAGCCCGCGCCTGAGGCAATGGTTCCCTTGTATTCTCTATGAGGCATTCTAAACTATATACATTCCACCCTGAAATGCATAAACCGGAAGTTCTTTCACTATAACATCCAAACACAGCGATTCCTAGCTGAGTCACTGGGTCACCTGCCTGGCAGGTGTGTATTCCCCATGAGTACCAAAGAAATGTGCCAACGAGTTGCAATGACGCACATCCACTCTCAAATCCACACTCCAGCGGGATGCGTTAACCAGACGTGCAATGATGCATTTCCTGTATAACAAGAGTTTGGGTTCCATATTTTCCTGGAAATTATGCCTTACCTTGTTTTCAGATCCGGTTTTGACACAAAGAATCGAGCTGTGATTTGTATCTACTCGGAACCCCAGATCTTGGATCTGTCGGATTTCTCAGAATCCGAATCGCTCATCTCGATGATGAAGTCATTCATTTAAGAGAAAAGAGTCACAATATTTAATGTAGAGATGAAAATAATTATAGGTGAGATAGTGAGTAGGGACCACAGTACACAGAGCTTGTGATGTCTGGTTTCCTTATGGAAGTTCGAGCAGAATATTAATCGATCATGCTTCTGCTCTGCAAGATGTGAAGAAACTGTTTGGTTTAGCTGTAGGAGGATGATGATAGATTAATGACCACCATCGATATCCAGTACAATAACGTGACTTTTCATGATATCAGTTTCATCTGAGGCATACAATGAAGCTTTCGGGGATGATATTTTAACTTGAGTGAGGCCTCCTGGGTACATAGTCTAAGGATATTAGTATAGTAGATAGCATTCTCGGTATAGAGTTTCTTTTGCAATAGGCACTTATTGCTGCCGCTATATGAAATGATTAACGCGTACTTTGAGATTAATGAGCTAATGTTTGAAGAAATTATATAATTTAGGTTTATATTTACTTTAATTATCTCTTTTTATAATATTTATGTATAATTATCTCCATTAATAAGTTTTTTTAGTTTGAATGAAAGTTTCTGATATATCATAATTAAGTCTAGTATATGACTGCTGCAAATGAAAGATAGTTTGGAGACAGCACTATACTATCTATCTGCAACTGATAATTTAATGATGTTTCCTAGTCATATTTTCTGTCTCCCTTTTATGTAATCAGAATAATTATAACTGTTTTTTTTTTTGTTTTTTTTTATGACAAATGGAATGTGAGTTAGTTTGAGTTTTTGCCATATGGTTTGGATAAGTATCTTTTATTTTTAAAAATATTTATTATGTGTTTAGAAATATATATTTTTTAAAGATGAGCCAAACTTACTTTTAACGAATTATGTATTTACAGGTTAATAGTAGGTTAATAGCTTTTGGTATGTGATTTTAACAATGCAATACAAGATAATTGTGAATCATTTTGGCTGGTTTTCAAGCTGTATTATTTGAGTGATTTTTGTGCTGTTCTAATCTTTTTTAGTGTACTTCATATGAGGGTTTACAGCGAGGAAATGGGCGTATTATGGGAGGCCTAGCGAGGAAATGGGCATGTTATGGGAGGCCAAGTGAGGAAATGGGTGTGTTCTGGAAGGCCTAGCGAGGAAATGGGCGTGTTATGGGAGTCCTAGCAAGGAAATGGGTGTGTTATGGGAGGCCTAGCGAGGAAATGGGCGTGTTATGGGAGGCCTAGCGAGGGAATGGGCGTGTTATGGGAGCCCTAGCGAGGAAATGGGCATGTTATGGGAGGCCTAGCGAGGAAATGGGCATGTTATGGGAGGCCTAGCGAGGGAATGGGCGTGTTATTGGAGGCCTAGCGAGGAGAGGGGCGTGTTATGGGAGGCCTAGCGAGGGAATGGGCGTGTTATGGGAGCCCTAGCGAGGAAATGGGCGTGTTATGGGAGGCCTAGCGAGGAGAGGGGCGTGTTATGGGAGCCCTAGTGACTCACACTTAACTCACATCATCTCACTATATAATCACATCTAACGCTCAGTCTGCGGCTTACAGTGTGACTCCATCTCTCAACACACCTCATGGCACTGACCCAGTCACAGACAGCCCTGTTCTCTCTAGTACATACCTGCCTACTCTCCCGGAATTCCCAGGAGGCTCCGGAATTTCGGGGAGTCCGCACGGACTCCCGGAAGAGTAGGCAAAACTCCTGAAATCTGGCGAAATTCACGGCAGTGAATGGAGGGGGCAGGGCTTAATCGTGTCATTAAGCTCCGACATGTCAGATCCGGGGGAGAAATCTTGAAAGTGGGCATGTATGCTCTAGTATAGCCACATTAGTGGACAGGTCATTGTCTCCCACATGATCAGTCCATCCATCTCCTGAAATATTCTGTGCTGTTCTTAGTGTCCCAATGATTAGCTAAAAGTTGCTCTACCTCCACCCAATAATAAAATGGGAAAACATGGATGGATCGGAGATGAACAATGATATCATGTGTGCTGATCCTACCCAAATGCACCTTACAAAAATAATTGTAATAGGGTGTTTAGTTAAGAAAAAAACCCTGCAGATACAAGTTGTGCAGAATATATATATATATATATATATATATATATATATATATATATATATATTAAAAGATTAAAATGTTGTTATATGTATTCTTCACCCTGTTTGATTATGTCAGCTACTTTACGTCTATCTCTCTCTTTTTATATATATTGTGTAGCTACATAACTATAAAGTAGTATGTTATCTAGCTGTAAACAGTATAATTCCCTTCATTAAAATAAATATATTAAACTCCTTATGTCCCATTTTCCAATATTATTTACCAAAATATGTCATCTTCATCTTTCCAGAATGAATGAATATTGTCATGTTGACCATTCTTCTAGGTGCTTCGTGTCATAAAAGCCCTTAAAATGGACAGTGCAAGTGAAATATATCTCTCTTAAAAATATAATGTATCCGCTTTGCCTATAAGATATGCTAAACAGCAGCAGAATGTCTGTCTCTCATGCACAGTTTTGCTGTTTGACATTCAGTGACATTTTTACCCTCAGGCATATTGTGTACAGTGAATTTAAGAGATATCAGTCCTGAGCTTACAGGAATTCAACTTCTTTTTCCAGTACTGCACCTTCTGCAGAGTGAAATTTCACACCTCTCCGTAATCTACACGCTGCCTACATACTCACTCCTTCAAAACTCAATCTGCGCTCGCTAGGCACACATTCATTCTTATAATTCACTCTCTGCATAGCACCCAATTTCATTTGCATAACATATGCAGAAACATTTTCTATTTCCTTATGCCATCTGTGCTGTACATATTCTCCCTCTGTTGTGCTTGTTAAAAGCAATGATTTTCCATGATTGTCCATTTGATATTAAAGCTTAAGGGAAAATATTCAGAAAAAGAATGCATGTAATATGATTAAGATAAAGAGTAAGACACAGATACAATATTATGGGAGATTAAGCTTTTTTTTTATTTTGGATCAAAGCTGAAAGTTGAGGTGGAACATGTTATGAATTAATCTTTAACATGGAACGTGTGGTGAGGCAAGGGACACGATATGTAATAATATTAGGGATATTTAAAGATCTGGACAAGATAGAACTTGCTTAGAGCACTTAATTATGAAATTCAGTATAGCGTAACTTTTTTTTCGTATATCCTCAACTTATCTTATGCTCATTAATACTTTTGGTATGGTCATAGCATAATCACGGACATTACGGGCAGCAACAGGAAAGTTTTTATCATCATTTATTTATATAGCGCCACCAATTCTGCAGCGATGTACAGAGAATATTAGTCATTAACAATTGTAGCTGTTTTGGAGCTTACACATTTTATCAGTAGCCAGTTAACCTACTAGAATGTTTTTGGAGTGTGGGAGGAAATTGGAGCACCCAGAGGAAATTCACGCAAACACGGGGAGAAAATACAAACTCCTCACAGATAAGGCCATGGTTGGAAATCGAACTCTTGACACTAGTACTGTGAGGCATAAGTGCAGGGCCGCATTAAGGGAAGGGAGGCCCCCGGGCTAAGGGTAACGAGCCCCTCTCCCATGAGCTAACCTACGTCCGTTGTTCCACTCCTTGTAGTGCGTCTGCAGCACACTATAATTTCCTTACTGAGGAGATCTTGTGAGAGTGAGACTATGACTCATAGTCTTACTCTCATGAGATCTCCTCAGTAAGGAGATTACTGTGCGCCGCGTAAGTACTACAGTGACAGCAGGCAGCTAACAGCATAACATTTGCTGTTAGCTGCCTGCCATTCTCCTTGAACAGGTGACAGTTGGAGCCGGGGGCAGGGACGTCCCTGACCCGATCAATGCCAGCGGCCCCCCAGCTGCCTGAGGCCCCTGGGCTGTAGCCCCTTTAGCCCTATTGTTAATCCGGCTCTGCATAAGTGTTATTCACTGAGCCACCATTCTGCATACTAACCAGTAGTTTACTATGGACATGAGCCCTCCTGCTTCATTAGCCCATGTATTTACAAGGCTAAGTGCCGGTGGTTTCACAGTCAGAATTTCTTGAATTATTATCTGGAATGCTTGTCACTTTATTGATAAAGGTTTTTTCCCATAATTAAGGATGACCATGCCTAAAATATACAAAAGTGCATTTAAAAATCCCCTTAGTCTTTCCCCACACTGCCCCTGACATTCTCTTCCTCATTAGATTGTTTAGCAGAGCTCCTCATAGTAACTAAATAGAAAGCACTTGGTGATATGTGACAAAAACTCCAAAGTATTGGAGAGCCAGCATCAAACAAAATATTGTATGTGTTTTACCAATATAAATAAACCCAAAATGATGATGAATTGTGTGGATATGTTGACTGTACAAATAACAAGCCACATTGGTGCCCTGTTTTTCTCTTTCAAAATCATGGGACATCTAGACTAATTCTGCTGTAATATATACTGTTCCTGAATGACTAGGAGACAATAACCTGTAATCATCAAACTGACGGTGACAGCAATATTTCCTACAACTGCATTGTACGATAAGTATGTACAGTGTGATTAGAATGTTTCTAATTAAGCCTGCTGAATTACATTTTATTTAACTTGTGCGCTTTAATTAGTTGTACTTTACTAATGGGCTTGAAACAGATGAGTATGCTTCTAAATGACTAACAGTAGCTGCATTGTGTCTTAATGTTAAATGAATATTTAGATTGCTGGTCTGCTAATGAAGATACCGATGCTTTCATCAAGTCTATTGTCCACAGAATAATGTGAATTACATCAAGCAGATGGACATTGCTGTTTGGATAACTATTCCTACTTTGTAATTTATCCTCCATTCCAATAAGTTTATCAGATAATGTGATTCTTAACTTGACACATAAACATTGTATATGCTGGTGTTTAATGTTATGCAGAGACAGCAGCTGTTAGCTTTCCTTCTAGGGGCAAGCAGGCTTTTACATAATGAGTTCTAAAAATGTTTAACCCATTCACTGTGTCCCATACAGTAAATGGTATTATATCTTTTACTTATTTTCGACTATTGTTTATATAGTGCCAACATATTACATAGCATTGTACATTGATGGTCGTGTTACAAACAAATAGCGTACAGTGATATGAAAGTGAAGGTAAAGATGCTCCTGCCCAAATGAACTTGCACTCTAACTGGCCTGGGATACATTTTAAGCAAAAGTTAGAAAGATAAACATTGTAGCTGTTTTGGTGATACATTTTCATGAATACAGCACCTGTGCTAGTTCCTGGTAACAAGCAGCTGGTGGTCACAGGTACTGTGCTAGTTCCTGACTTCAAACAGCTGGTAGTCGCAGGTACTGTCCTAGTTCATGGATCCAAGCAGCTGGTGGTCAAAGGTACTATACTAGTCCCTGACTCCAAACAGCTGGTTATCACAGGTAATGTGCTAGTTCCTGACTCCAAGTAGCTGGTGGTCACAGGTACAGTGCTAGTTCCTGGTTCTAAGTAGTTGGTTATTACAGGTACTGTGCTAGTTCCTGACTACAAGCATCTGGTTACCACAGGTACTGTGCTAGTTCCTGACTACAAGCATCTGGTTACCACAGGTACTGTGCTAGTTCATGGTTCCAAGCAGCTGATGATCACAGGTACAGTGCTAGTTCCTGACTCCAAGCAGATGGTGGTCATAGGTAGTGTGCTAGTTCCTAGTTTCAAACAGCTGGTGGTCACAGGTACTTTCCTAGTTTCTGGCTCCAAACAGCTGGTGGTCACAGGTACTGTCCTAGTTCCTGGCTCCAAGCAGCTGGTGCTCACAGGGAGACCTCAATTAAGATTTTAGTTGGTGTGGGGTAATTAAGACAGAGGGGCCACTATAGTCTAAAAGTGAGTGCTATCACTAAGGGAGAGTTACTTACTAACCCAGTGTGGAGTCACATGTTTCTGAATATACTACACTATTAGGCTTATTGAATAATGGTGCCTCTTTGATGAGCTTAATTAAATTATAGTGCACCCTTGATGATCTAAATTAATAAAATTATTCTTGATATCGATGATATTAATAATAATGCCCATTTAATGATCGTAATTATTAATTGTGCCCCCTTTATGATGGTAATTACCAATAGAGCCCCTTTCATGATTGTAATTATTAATAGTGCCCCATTGATGTGAGGAATTAATAATAGTGCTGTCGTGATGATCACTAAGACCTGGTTTGGGGGGGGGGGGCATGTGACATGGTCCTTGGGCCCCCCTCTTTGATCCAGCTCTGCTCACCAGGTACTGTACTTGTTTCTGTCTCCAGGTTGCTGGTGATCACGAGTATGTGCTAGTTTCTGGCTCTGGGTTGTTGGTCGTTCAAACTGATTGGACAGGGTAGGAAAATAATTCTCAATCCTTTTAGTTCCATATTTAAAACCTCATGTAATTCAGTGATCAATGTGAGCAGAGTTCTATTAAACTCTCTGTGATTTCTAATATCCCTATAATCTACAATGCAGAACTCAGTATATTATACAGAATATGTTCTTATCGCAATAGGAAGCCTAGGGCTCCACCTTTAAGTGAGGACAATTTTGGGCATTTGATTAATATCATTTAACCAGATGAGTTTCGAAAATGACAATTTGCCTTAATACCCAACATCTGGCATCTAGATTACGAGAATCTTTATTAATATACTATGTTCTATATTTAAAGTTTCTGCTCCTCTAGGATTTAATGACTGTATACTTACCACCCTTTGCAAAAATTCTTTGTACTTTTAATAGTTTCATGGATAAATTGAAGTCTGCCATAAACCACCTAATAGGTAGAAACAAACCTCTGCTGCCTCTTGAACAGTGTTGTCCTAGATATGTTCCTCAACTGGCCTACACAGAAAACACAAACCCAAACATCTCATTGTTTGTCTAGCTCCCAATACTAAATGTCCCAGCACTGACGTCCTAGCCAATCATTGCTGGTGTTCTCCCCTTGGTTATGAAACAATCATCTGTCTATAACCATAAAATTGCTCATAGATTGAATCGGTCATCTACAAATGTGCAAAAATGCTCTCATGGCCTGCATAGACTAATTTGTAAGATCATGCCCCTATTCTGCACAAATACACCCATTTTATGGGAAGCGTACGTATCTGAACGTGTGTGTGCGTGTAAAGTTTCATATAATTTCATGGGAGGAGCTGGGTGAATTGGTGTTTTCATAGATCAATGTTGGCTAGGTGCATTGTTGCACTTCATATTATGCCTAAATTGCTAAAACAAGACTTCATTTTGCAGCAAGAGATATTTAAATAAATAAATCAAGAAGTGGACAGTGGGCATAGTTCCCAAAAGCAGAATGCGCTGTGCGCCTACGTACATGCAGCCAGATAGTAATATCTAATACTGCATTTTGCATCTGTATTTATGCACTTTTGCAAATGACTCTTTTTTTCAAAAAGCCCATTGCCTTTAAAAATGTGACTTTCATTAAATACAATTTCCAGAGGTACTTCACTGTTAGTAGTACTGGACATTATTTTTTTTAAATGGTAATAATGCAGCCCAGCCCCATCCTGACATAGCCATAATATAATTTAACATATTTTAAATTGTTCACTTCAAATACAAGTTATTCTATTTTTGTTATTAAGGTTTTAGCTGACGGAATTCTTATTTTTCAGAGTTTTGATGCATGTCTCCTATTATCAGTTTTGTCTTGAGCAAGTCCAACTTTCAGATGTCAGCCTATTATTAAAAAGGAAGTAAACAGATATTAGGTCACTACTAATACAGAGAGATAAGTAAATATTTCAAGCTTTCATGGCAAAATGGTCTACCCACTCATAATTGATTTGCGCCCTTTGCCCTTACCTTTTTCTTGACAGTTCCTATGCTGTGCAGTTGCCTGGTAACGCCAACTTGTTGCAATGCATTATTGGTAGTAATAGGTTATTGCTTTTACGGAGTTGCTATGAAACCAATTTTAATTAAATGCTGAAAAGCACAGCTAGTGAAGAAGAATACAGGTGGATACATTAGAGATTTACCAAGTTTAGACGGCAATTGTAATCAGTAAATCTTTGTTGTTCTGAATGGAGTATACCTTGTAAATATAGTTATTTTTTAAACTGTAATCATGCATGTAGTGAAATAAAAAGCATTGTAAAAATGCAGTATATGCACATAAAATGTTATATGGTGAAACATTAAAAGGGCTGGTGAGTTATTTAAGTAAATATTTCTGTACATGTTTTGTAAGGGGTACTTATGACCTTCGATGATGTACCTGCTACTTAACAAATAGACCACATACACTGCATGACATGAGTCAGATTGCCAGTAACTAAACTGGTACTTTAGTTTCTCTATGGGAATTTTTTTATAGATTAAAGAAACACTAGGGGCTAGATTTACTAAGCTGTGGGTTTGAAAAAGTGGGGATGTTGCCTATAGCAACCAATCAGATTCTAGCTTTCATTCATTTAGTACTTTCTACAAAATGACAGCTAAAATTTGAATGGTTGTTATAGGCAACATCCCCACTTTTTCAAACCCGCAGCTTAGTAAATCTAGCCCTAGATCTAAAGTACAAGCTTTTTCAGTAAAAAGGCAAATTGTATATGATTGTATAATATTGTATATTACTTATTGTTACATTTGCAATTCAATACATACAGGATGCCATACTATGTCAAGTGTTCGTAGTACATGTAATCTTGTTATTTACCTCTCTACAGTTTTTTGCCATCTGTTGTCAGCAATTTTAGGCTCAGAAGGACTTTCTGTAGTGTCTTTTTTGATTCACTGTCGGAAAGTTTACTTTAGCTATAACCCATATCTTTGACAAATGTGTTTCTGAATGCAATTGATACTGTAGCCCTTTTCTATAAAGCTACTTGGATTATAAATGTTGGGGGCCATAGATCATGAAGGGAAAGCACAAATACTTCCCAAACATTAGTTTGTTTAGGATACCCTTCCCTCTTGGCATTATAAGGATATAGAGTAACACAATATAAACGTCCTAGCATGAAGATCTGGGTGAAATGGAAAGACGTACCCACGTGGAGAGAGTAAGAGGGGTTCAGCAGCTGACCATAAGTCGTAGTACTTCAGCTGATTTTTATATCCTAACATAGAATTGTACTACAAATCTTACAGCACATGCTCAGGGGCAGTGGAGGATTTCTACAGGGGGCTTTCCAAATGCTTAGTTTCAGAAAAAAATTGCAAACAAATACTTTCTGCAATAATAATAACATAGAAAAGTACAATGCATATAAATGTAATAACGTGTGTTAAATAAACAAATTGAGGCATAATTTAAGCTGTGCAGTGCAAACCCACAATTTTAAACTCATTTAAATAAGTTATTCTTGATCATCTTACCAAAATAATATATTGTAATACCTTGTAAAGTAATAAACAAGACAAAATGACTCACTCGCCCGCTCACATCCAATCAAATAAATGAATAATTTAAAAATACATTTTCCTTTACTCTAAAGTCACGGAAACATTAGAGCCAAAAGTCAGAACACTCGTAGTGGCCATTTTTTTAAGCAAAATTTTATTGACACTGGCAGATCCCCACAAATTTGGGTCTTAGACTGCAGACTGTTGTTTTTTAATGCAGACAAGAGAAGAAGAGTGCTAGAAGCCATTCCCTTCGTCTAAACCACAGAACTGTCGTGGTTCATGTGTAAGGGGGCTTTCTGGGCAACAGGAAACTCCCTCTAAGGGCTCCCATGATGCTTCGTAGGCTGACATGAGCCTACAGAGATATTTTTAGTGTAGTCATTTTCTGAATTTAAGCTAATTCTAAACAAAGGGATTGGTGTTGACCTTCTGTGCTGATGTACAGTATCTTGTAGTGGTGCTTACTTGCTATCTTATAAATTAACTGTCCGTATAAGAACATATTATATCCCAGGGCAACAAGAATTAACCACTCTACCTGATGATATAAAAGTATATCTGAAAAGTATAGAAGGAAGCTATACAGATAAAACAAGTAACTTAGTAAGAGTTACTAGAGGGAATGTACAAACTCATTTTGAAGGTAGGACACCACATTAAGTTTCGCCACCTTTATTTAATTATTCAAGATGCATTTGCACTTCATACTTTTTTTTATAATATTTAATCAACACAATTTCTTCATGAATACAGAAATATGACAAATAACTAAATCTATGCTACAAGCATGAACATAATTAGGAAATGTATTTTTATAAAGTTGTAACCATACCCCTGGTACCACCTTCTACATCCAAATAAACCAATTATATGATATAAGCGATATATATGACAGTGTTTATTCACAACAATAAAGTCTGTTCTATTAGATGGTATTCATATAAAATAAACATAAAGATAAAATCAATGGCATAAATATGCAATTCATAATCAGTTCTCAGTCCTTTGTACATTCGTCAGTGTTACAATCAGTGATCCTTTGTATAGATTGTGCACATATCATATGAACGTCTCCTCAGTTACTCGAGTACTGGTTTGGTAGACTTTCCTCTGTGGTATAGAGACGATTCTTTCTGTAGTGCAGTTTTCCTCCCTGGACAAAAAGTCTGTGGCCGGCCATCTGTTTGGTAGCGGGACTCGGGAGACAGACTCGTTCAAACCAATTCACAAGAGATTCCCAATCCCTGAGGAAGCCTGCAGAGGTGAAACGCGTTGGTGGTGAATGGGAACATACATACAACCAAGCAGACCACGCTAATAGACTATACGAGCTGGTGGGAGGCTGAAACGTGTATGCACAACCAACTCACTGCCCAAACCGGAAGTTCGTTCCTATGGAACGCGCAATGCATTCCAAATAACCCGCAAGTGAGCACCACATGTAGGAAGCAATAGGCGGCCGGCTAAGGACTTTTTGTCCAGGGAGGAATACTGCACTACAGAAAGAATTGTCTCTATACCACAGAAAGTCTATGAAACCAGGATATACGTGAATATTCACGTAACTGAAGAAACGTTCATATGATATGTGCACAATTTATACAAAGGATCACTGATTGTAACAATGACGTGTGTACAAAGGACTGAGAACTGATTCGGAATTGCATATTTATGCCATTGTTTTTATCTTTACGTTTATTTTATATGAATACCATCTACTAGAACAGACTTTATTACAGTCATATATGGCTTATATCATATAATTGGTTCATTTGGATGTACAAGGTGGCACCAGAGGTATGGTTATTACTCTTAAGGTATATATTGTGCAGCAGTCCAGATACTGCTATTAACAACGAAACTATACTTTTGAGTGTGCTCTTTGTATACTTACAACTGTGCTAGTGTAAGGCAGTTGGCACTACATCACGAGGGAAGCGCTATTCTATTGTTTCTGTTTTGTATTTTTATAAAGTTGTTTATTGATTAAATGATGACAGTTATGTCAAACATTATGGGTTTAAAAATACATACTGCAGCAAAAGAAACTCTGTTACCCACTAGAGAACAGTAAAGAACTTCTGAGTTTGTAATTACTAGGCATACATAATTAGCTACTTCAGGAGAGTAAAACTGCTTGTCAGAAGAGAAATTACAGTGTCAGATGATATAAAGAGTAAGAAAAGTATCAAAATGTTCTAAGGGGAAACTACTTCAAGAGAACATGTTCCCAAGGTCAGATTTTCAGTTTTACTTATGTATGTGTGCATTTATTTATGCATTTCTAATTATATAGTGTAATTTACCTTATGCATTTATATGATAGAAAATACCATATAATATTTAATATATTATATTACACATATTGTAAAACCAGGAAATTCCCTCAAAATATAATCACTTATATAATCACTTCCTCCCATATCACCATCATCAAACTCACCTTCTACTTTTCAGAACATTTTGATACTTGGTTACAGGATGCCCACTTCAAGTCTGAGGCTACTCTGGATGTGTAGGAGGCGAAGATGGAATATACGATTAGATGCTTACAACCTAGCCAAATGCACCTTTAAAAAATACTCTCTGTCCCAATCATTTGGGAGAGAGCCAATCATTTAGCTCGCTCTGTATACTAATTGTGTCATTGGCTTCTGATCTTAGACTGTGCTATTCTAATGCTAGGTACACACTGGAGGTTTTGCAGCCGATAATCGGGCCAATCACTCGATAAACGACCGCTTGGCCACATATCCCGTTAGTGTGTATAATCACACGATGGACCACAATTGTTCCAAAGTGCCGACTGCCGTTTCATTTGGTCGTACTGTTAAATTATCTTGTTTCAGTCACCTGACAATCATGCAGTGTGTATACACTCACGATCACGATCTCCATAGAGTTTACAGAAAAAAGATGCTGCCAATGAATATGTCCCAGTGACTAAATGTAGAGAGTGCTGTAAATGGAATAGATTGTTTGTTTATTCTAAGACTGAAAATTTAGTTTCAGAGTCACAGAAGCTAAGTGTGTACCTAGCCTAAAACCGGAAAATTTCCAGGCACACCCTGGTCTATGGTTATAGTCAGGTTATTATTATTATTATTACCATTTATTTATATAGCGCCTCTATATCTGCAGCGCTGTACTCACATCAGTCCCTGCCCCATTGGGGCTTACAGTCTAAATTCCCTAACACATACACACACAGACAGACAGAGACACACAGACAGACTAGGGAAAATTTGTTAGCAGCCAATTAACCTACCAGTATGTTTTTGGAGTGTGGGAGGAAACCAGAGCACCCGCAGGAAACCCATGCAAACACGGGGAGAACATACAAACTCCACACAGATGGTCGGGAATTGAACTCATGACCCCAGTGTTGTAAGGTAGAAGTGCTAACCACTAGGCCACTGTGCTGCCCACCGGTTCTGTAACAGTGGAAAATAATGCAAAAAAAGAAAAAGAAGTGAAATAAACGGTATAAACTTGGAAGTCGAGTAATTGCATACCTGGCCAATGATCGTGTGAGACAGGGAAGCTGTGACATGGTAGATGAAACAAGTAGCATACAGAAAATCCTAAATTAAAGGCCCTCTCTTGGGTAAACGGAAAGAAAGAGGGACACTCTGTTTTATTAATAAAGTACACATCCCCCTATTATATATTTCCTTTAATCAGTTCTGTCAAACAGAGTGAATTGACTTATAACTCTCACAAATACTATGGAACCGTTATATTGTGAAATAGTTTGACTAGAAATGCGTGAGATTGATATTTCTACATTACACTAAGGGTGGAATTCAATTCAGCGCCAAGTGTCTCGCGGGCATCCCGGAGACACTTTGCTGTATATATTTTTACAGAAATACATGCTCATTTTTCCCCGCTCCCCATAGAGGTGTGAGAAAAACTGAGCACATTTTTTTACTGTAATAACGATAAAACTGCGCAGCCACGACGTTCCTGAGAACATAGCGGCTAATTGAATGCCCCCCTTATTGTAAACAAATAGGAGAAGGACTCACAAAGTAATCTAATGGACAAAGGAAGAGGATTATACCCACAGAGAATACAGGAAGGTACAGCGAGTACCGTCTTAGAGAAAGCTTACATGAGTATTTTGTAAAATTGTCTCTTATGTTCCATAGAGGACACATACAGATGGAAACTGGGGGAAACTGATAATTGATCCCTATGATGATTTGGAATAAATCCTAATTCACAAAAACTTTTAAACTTAACAAAAAAAATTAAAAGTATCCAACCACACAATAAACAAATGAAAAACTGTTTCATATGCTTTGACAGAACTTTGTAAAACTCTCATGTCATTAAATTAGTATAGAAATAATTATCAGATGCAAATCCTAATCAGACTCATTACCTGTGGGTACAATTATCTGGAGGCTAGGAGGAAGTTACACAAATATTCTAGTCAAATGTATCTTTCATGCATGTTTTACAATAGAGAGCATTTTGTGCTGTCAGACAAAAGCTTTTGTTGACCGCCGGGAACTATTCTGAATTTCTAATCGTCATTAAGACATTACTTGAAAAGTGAAGTAAAGTAGACCATTAAATACCAAAGAAACATCCAATTGTATTATACCAGTGAAGACTTTTGGGATAATACAAGATTTAAAGCTGCCTTGAGGTAACTCCAGGCAATTGTAATGTAGCAGAGATACAAATATATGGCTTCAGAAATAACCTTCACATAATTCACGTTTTGTCATTACAAGAAAAAACAAGTATAGCACTCATTCTTTTCATTTACTACAATATGGTCTGGAAAAACATTACAAAATGACAAATAACTATACATTTTAAAAACTAAAGTCAATCAGCAATAAAAAATAAATAAATTAAAAGGGTGACCTCAAACTCATAAATACCTGTATTTATAAGTGCTTAAATACATGACCATCGAACAAGACTTTCTGTACATTTTTCTGCTGTTTAGCTTTCCATCAATAATTGGCCATTGTTTTTCATTCTGTTCAGGTAATACTAGCAATATAAGTGAGTTTTTCCTAGGCGCAAGTAGTAAAGGGAGCACCTGGGGACAATACCCCTACACTATTACAACCCTCAAAGTAATACACCTTAGCAGGAAGGTTTGTCCAGACATCCTAGTTCATCGAATGTGTGGAAAGGTGCTACAGGGCTGTGAAGGGCTATATGTAAGTGTAGGGGCACTATAAGCATTGACAACATGCTAAGCACAAAAGAAAGAGACATACCTAGGATTTGGGGAAAAAATGTATATTCCAGCAGGTCAAGGACCTAAATAATACAGAAAAATAGCAATATTGTGGCTTAAACAGAAATAAAATGTCTTGGAGTAGTTTAGTTGAAGCTCAGGTCTCAATCCCATCGATAAGCTGTAGAATGATATTTCAAGGAGATTGCAAAGAAAATGGATTACAATTGCAGTGTCCAGATACGCAAAGCTGTCATAGAGATACCCAATTAGATGTGGTAATTGCAGCTAAAGGTACTTCTACCAAACATTAAAACAAGAGAGGTGGATTGGAGGGATTTATTTGACGTTAGAGAGTATTTTGTGCTGACAACCAAAAAGAATTCTCAAATAAATTCATTTTGATCATAAAATAAAATGTAAAGAATTCCAAAGAGGGTTAATAATTTTTATAGTCCATCTCTTTCTCCTGCTCTCCTTTGCTCACTCTTCTCACACTCCTCAGTCTCTCATCTCTTCTCACACTCTTCTCTCTCCTCCCTCTCTCCTCTCTTCTCACACACATATCTCTCTCCATTCACACTCCTCACTCTCTCTCCTCTCTAATACTCTTCTTTCTCTCTATCTCTCCTCCCTCACACTCTTCTATCTCTCTTTTCACACTCCTCACTCTCTCCTCTCTTCTCACACTCTTCTCTCTCTCCTCTCTAATCTTCTTTCTCTCTTTCTCTCCCCTCACACTCCCCTCTCAAACACCCTTCTCTCTCTTTATCTCTGTCTCTCCTCTCTCACACTCTTCTGTCTCTCCTTTCTCACAATCTTTTGTCTCTCTTTCTCTAACTCTCTTCTCTTACTATCTCTCCTCTCTCACACTCTCGTCTCTCCTCTCTCACACATTTCTCTCTCTCTCTCCTCACCCTCTTCTCTCTCTCTCCTCTCTAACACTATTCTTACTCTCTCTCTCTCTGTTCACACTCTTCTTTCTCTCTCTCCCCTCTCTCTCTCTCCTCTCTAACATTCTTCTCTCTCTATCTATCTCTTCTTTGTCACTCTCTTCTCTCTCTCCCACCCTCCTCTCTGTCTCTCCTCTCTCACACTCTTATTTCTCTCTCCCCCTCCCCTCTTTCTCTCTCTCTTCTCACCCTCTCCTCTCTCTCCTCTCTCTATCTCCTCTCTAACAATATTCTCATTCTCCTCTCTCTCTCTCTCTTCATCTCTGTCTCTCCTCTCTCACACTCTTCTCTCTCACCCTCTCTCCCTTCCTCCCATTTTATAAAATAAGTTTGGATTCTTTCCTGAATGCATATCTACTTCAACACAACCATTCAATGAAAAATATATCTTTTTATTTCAGAGAATAAATAGGAAAAGACAACATGCTCAAGATGAATGCACTCCACTTAATTTTCCCTCCTTCTCAAACACAGATTTCATTTTAAATACGAAAAAAAATAAAGATTATTATACCCATGTAAAAATAGCACTTCAGCAATAATTGTATTATAATTATTAATCACTGTTTATACAATGTGTGATTTAGTTTATTACCCTTGTTGTCATTTTTTTATGAGGAGTAAAATACTGTCTTAGACAGGTGAATTAAATAAGTGCACGCTTGCTAGATGCAATCACATTGAAATAATAAGAAAAAAAACCTCTACCGCTTCTTACATCAACAAATAATGGTCTCTTACAACCACAAGAATATTAAATGAATTAATAGCTTAGCATAAAGGCAAGCAATATGTGAACCGAAAGATTAGAATGTAGAAATTGTATGTATGTAAGAAGGAAATGCAGCCCTAAAGAGTCAATACTTTTATATAGAGTGGTCCACTAACATGGGGATATAGTAATTCCATAAGACAAATAGGGTGATCTACAACCAATAGAGTCCTATAAGACCAGCTACCTAGTCTAAAATACATATACACATATATAATATATATACATATATAGCTCTCTCTCTCTCTCCCTCTCTCTTTTTCTATATATATATATATATATATATATAAAATGATGGTTACAGGTCGTGTGATTTGTCCCATATGATTTATTGCACAGTGACGCAGTAATAAATCACTAGTGTAGCCTTAGCTTAGCAGTCAATGACAAGTGCCCTTGATTGATTTTTAGTTCAAAGGTTTTTGACACCCAAACCTGTCTTTAGGCCTCACCAGCATTTTTGTGTACAGTGTGGATCAGGTTGATATTGTATTTATTTATTTATATTACTAAGGCCTCTATTTGTGCTCCAAAGAGGAGATCCACAAAGCATGTTGATGTCTGAGACCTAGTTGTATAATACAACTTAACCTATTTTTATTTTGGGGAGGGGGGTGCAGTCCTTTACCTGCATCAGTAGCACATGGCATTGTAAGTCAATACGGTGGCACACCTATTTGGTCTGGATGGTTGGAGGATCAGGGTGGAATTGTTGAACGGTTGCTTTTCTCCAAAGACATACAGTAGTATGAAGTTTTTCAGGACATAAAGAACTCTCTTCTAATGGCAGCTTGGGGGAAAGAATAACCACTATTTTTTAGATTATTTTAAATACATTAAATTTATCCAGAGACAAGCAATGTTGTTCAAATTTAAGTTTGCAATGGAACAGACAATACAGCCTTCCTATCTTGCAAAAAAGCTAATGTGCACTGTATTTGTAGTTTCTGCCTCACAGCGCTGGGGTCATGAGTTCAATTCCCGACCATGGCCTTATCTGTGTGGAGTTTATATGTTCTCCCCGTGTTTGCGTTGGTTTCTTCCGGGTGCTACAGTATTCTCCCACACTCCAAAAACATACTAGTAGGTTAATTGGCTGCTATCAAAATTGACCCTAGTCTCTCCCTCTCTGTCTGTATATGTCTGTGTGTGAGTGTGTGTCTATATTAGGGAATTTAGACTGTAAGCTCCAGTGGGGCAGGTACTGATGTGATTGAGTTTTATGTACAGCGCTGCAGAATTAGTGGCGCTGTATAAATAGCTGCTGCTGTAGTAAATTTCTGTGTCACACAGATTGCCGCAGATGGACACCACTGATTAGTAAACTACCGCAGCGATCTATATATTACAGCAGTTCTTACTACGTTATATTAATGACACAGTAGTGGTAATAGCAACCATGGGACTTTTTCTACACTTTAATTGTCAAATAAAAACAAATTTTGTTTTAATCCACACATTTTGTTTCACTTATTTGTATAAGAAAACAGTTTACCTGCAGTAAATAACTGTATTTGATACTTAGCAGCCTATTTAGTTTAATTACAACATGAAAGTAGCTATAATTTGAGACAGTGCTAGGCTGCTCTGCAGCTCTTCCCATCCCCTTCAAATACCTGGGCAATGGGAGCAAACTGTCCTGATTCTGGTGGGGTAGTCCCAATTTTGTGTGACTATCCTGCTCAGTCAGGACTTTCTCACACTGTACTAAGGGCGAGCTGTTTGCAACTGAAAGTAGTGCACACTGCTGACCTTTAACGAGCAGTACAGTGTGAAGTGGGACACACCTCCCAACTATCCTTACAGTCGGGACAAAGGTCTGACTAAGCAGAGCAGTCCCATAAAAATGGTACTACCCCACCAGAATCAGGACAGTTAGCTGTGCTGATCTCTCCTTCCTGTTGTTATCTGTATTCTAAGACCTATTCCTGCTTTTCTGGGTCCTGGAATGATGGGGCCCTATTTGGTAAAAATGGATAGGTACATAAAATATGCCAAGTCTAACAGTGAGTAAACCATTCAGTCCTCCCTCCCATTAACTAGCCCCAATGTGAAATCAATTGCACCTATGTTTAATAATTAGGTATCCTTACCTGAAACCAGTGTTGACATGAAATGAATAGCATTCACATTTAATAAATAGACCTATTTCCTCCAAATGATCCCCAAAATTAAATTAATAGCATTCAGAGTTAATAGCTAGACCCCCCCAACATGCCCTGACTTTAAATGAATGCTACTCACATTTAATAAATGCACTAATTTCTCTCCTAACAACCTCAGCATTAAATAATTAGTATTCCCATTTAATAATTAAAGATATTTCCTTCCAAAGTGTGCACTATTATTAAATAATTGGTATTCACAATTAATAAATAGCCCTTCTTCTCCCAAAAATCACCCCTCATTAAATTAATAGTCCCCAAACCACCGTAGCGTCAATTAAATAATGTCATCACACCACCTCAACTTGATGCTCATTACCATGACCCACTATTAAATGAAATAGTCCCTGTCATCAAATATATTGCCAACCACAAATAAATTAATATTTTCCACCCACTATTAAATTATTGTGTCCCACCCTTCCCATTATATTATTACACAACCTCCAGCCCTATTACAGCATGAGCTCTCCCCCCACATTTACCATCATAGCATCAGGCTGTGTAGATTTTCTCTCTTTTGTCTGCCTCTCCTGCCTGCAGACTGAAGGCTGCCTGCCCCAGGAAAGAGGCGGACTCGACGTATAATGTAGAAATAAGCGCGAAACGGAGCTTTGCATCCGCGGAAGTGAAGTGGTTGGTCCCAAAGGAGGGAGCAGCCTGTCAATAAGTAATGAATGAAGGAAGTGGGCTTTCATAGCAACTGAACCCCCTCTTCCCCAAACTGGGTGCCTGACTAGAGAAAAAAAGAGATCACGTTTCTCATATTTTCCTTGTGTCAATGTTATCGGATCACTTTATAGAGTAGCCTCATTTAGCTGTGTATTAACATTAACAATACTGCTCTCTCTACTATAAGTCCTTGGCTGTTCTGTAGTTTTCAGAGAGCAGACGTTCTTGACAGCTGTGCCCTTTTTGAGCAGTTTCTGAGATCCAAGTCAGCTCAGTGCTAACACCACTCAAACAAAGCTTTAAAGTCAATTTGCCCTTTGAGTGCTCTTAAGGGTAGTGATCCTTTAAGTCAACAAGGATGGGGAGACACGGGCGTTCAGTGCCTTGACTTGCATATCATTTCAGCTTATTTTTATTGAAAATGTATGTTAGCTATGGCTTTCAGAAACATCCGTTTCTCACATCACAGTCAATAATCAAAATACTTTTCCTAAAGTTCTATATTGATAGTAAAGAATTGTCTTTGTAGGGAGTCACCTTCTTCAATGGCTGACTATACATACAGGGTGGGAAACCTTCCTGTAGTTTATTTCTCCCTCGCTGTGCTAAAATCATAAAAATTTGGTTAGTTATCCTTTGTATCATGATGTACTATGTTGTAATAACATATGTTACCCTGTTTTGTCTTTTATCACTATAAATTATTTGTAAAACCATATGTTCCCTAAGTTACGCTAAAGCTTACTCTGTGATAGCTAAACAACTTTCTGTAAGTGGCTGTTTTAAAGTGGTCTGCAGCTAAAATGAGCTACGGAATCCGCTCAACCCCAATAAATTAATATTTTATTTGTACTTATAGACCAAGCATGTTTCTTAGAGATAAACAATGCAATGTTTTGGGGACATGCCGACTGAGAGTTATGTTTATTGAATGTGGAGCTCTTAGGGGTCAACTGTGAGATAAAAAATTAGAGCAGAAAATTGTGCTGCATCAGTGGGTAGGGGTCATGCAGAGTTGGACGCAAAGCACGGTATACTGCGTATAATATAGAGATGGACCCCCGTGTTTTGGTTTTGGATCTGGATTAACTTTGCATTTTGGTTTAGGCAAAACCGCCCTCGCATGTTTTGGTTTTGGGTTTGGATCCTGATTTTTTTTCTTTTTTTTTTTTTTAGCTACTCGGATCCCCTAAGTTTGGGTGGGCTCGGTTTTCAGAAAACCGAGCCTGAGCATCTATAGTATAATACGCTTTTCAGTTCTATGCATGCACACAAAGCACTAGCTATGATTACGCCCAAATGAGTCACACTCTGTGCTTTTGACCGCTTGCAGCACTTTACAATAGGAGAGGCAGAATGGGGGCAAGGAGGGGGGACGTGTAAGCGTAGGCAAAATACATGATGAGAGTGTTGGAGCAATGTATACACATGCACACGTCAGGAGACCGAGAACTTGTTGGTGCTCGACCACTGGTGTAATTTACAAAACTGCTAATGATGCTAATCTAAGCTGAGATGCATCCGGCTCAATATACCTGTGTAAAATCATGTGTCTTATTTTCTGAAGCAGTTTATGTCTGCGTTTGGGACAGAAATCAAATCCAAGTCTACATGAGGCTCATAGTCGGCAATTCCAATGATATTGAGCGCTGTACACACTCGGGTCATTACCCACATTTAAATTACTTGACACGTTCTGTGTTTCCATGCATTTCTCCTGTGTCCTTGCTTTAATAGTGGTAGTGCTAAGTTCACTCTAGTGAGCTGCTGCCACTTATGGCACAGCCCTGGAAGAGCCAGCTAGCATCTATAAGTACAAATAAATAAATCACCATTATAACTAGTTGGGATGAGGGTAAATCATTTTAGGTGGAGAACCGCTTTAAGCATGATCAGACATAGAAAATATAACATTTTTTTTCCTATATTTGTGTTCACAAATAAATAAACCTGGTACTGCTGAGTGAAATGCAAACAGACATACAACACAAATGGCCATGCAGCAGTTGTTGCACGCCAACGTATAAGTAATGGATAGCACCAGGTGCCACAATAACCCAGCGCTCATTTGTACAATGTAGCAGAAAATGATCCTGTGATTTAATGCCACACAACATATTTCCAGCCAGACCAGTCACTCCTGTTTGTAATTTTGTTAAATGGAATATTCTCTGCCTGTCACATAATAACGTTTCCTGTTTCGGTCTTGTCTCCTTCTACTGCTTAGAATTGTTAATCAATAGAAACAGGCTCCATTAAAACCCACCTACTTGATTTGGCATATTTACTCTAGAATTACAAACTTGATAGGTCAAGATTGATTGCTGTAAACCCCTCTACCATCTGCAATATTTGCTACGTGTCAAAGATGTCCACGAGATGATAAATGTCTATTCATATGATTACAGATTTTTTTTTTTCAAGGCTTTTAATAAAGTTGGATGGACTGATGTGTTGTAACTGAATGAGCTTGTGGTAAAATGGGGTAAGCAAGGGATGAAATGTATATGTACAATAATGTGGTGGATTTATTTTATCCTATAATGCAGCTATAATGTTGTTTTCTCTTCTTTTATGAACTACTATTTATTTATTTGTAATTTCACAATTATCTTAGCAGATTATCTCTAGTGTGTGTGTCTGTGTGTGTGTGTGTGTGTGTGTGTGTGTGTGTGTGTGTGTACTTCCGTGTGATGGCAGGAAGTGCCAGGGTTAGGGCATTGCTGAATGCAGGGCAGAGAGTGAAGAACCTGCCCCGAATACAAAAAATTGAATGTTGTGGGACAAGACCTGCAAGGAGTATTGACCTATTTAGTTCATCAACACCATTTATTTATATAGCACCAGAAATTCCACAGCGCTTGACAGAGAACTCATTCACATCAGTCCCTGCCCCATTGGAGCTTACAGTCTAAATTCTCTAGCACACACACACACAGATAGACAGAGAGAGAGAGAGAGAGACTAGGGTCAATTTGATAGCAGCCAATTAACCTACTAATATGTTTTTTGGAGTGTGGGAGGAAACCAGAGTACCTGGAGGAAACCCATGCAAACACAGGGAGAACATACAAACTCCACACACATAAGACCATGGTCAGGAATTGAGCTCATGACCCCAGTGCTGTGAGGCAGAAGTGCTAACCACTTAGCCACTGTGCTGCCCCTTTAGATTTAGTGAGTGTAGAGCCGTTATAACCCTACAAAATGACTTAATTTACACATCCTCTGAGAGGGTGGTGATCGGTCACTTGACGTTAATTTCAGTGGTCCTTTACACAATTTAGGTGCAATTGATACAGGAAACTGTACCAAATATGCACCAAAAGTGATGTAATTAGAAACTAAAGCTGGAAAATGGGTCACATGACATTAAGACAGCCACAATGACCCCTTACTAGTAATTTATTTAATGCAAAGGAGGCTTAATGAGCAGTATATATGAGAAAAATAGAAAAGAGGGAGTATTTAAGTCAGGTAGTATTTTCGAAAATGATATTAGGGCTTTGAAGTGGCAATTTTAGTTTTGCCTGCATGCACGTTCCTATTATGGGCTAAAATATACATAGATGTTCTGTACAACACGGAATTGAGGAGTGCACCAGTGTATACACACGGTGAGAAATATTTCCACTGGTGCCAAATATATGCATCTACATTTTATCAATTTCTAAATGATCCCTTCAGTCTTTTTAATGGAACTGTATTTGTTTCATACGGGTGTCTCCGCACAGATTTCTTTCATTGTCTTTTCAGTTTATCAAACCCAGCCTCATGCATTCTTCTTGTTTTCCTACATAATGCTCATTCGATCAGAATGCACATAATGCTGTAGCTTACAACAGATGGATACAACATGGATAACGATGGAAAAAAATATGACTTTTTCTGTAAAGCTCATTTATAATTTGCCAAGTGAAAAGCGTGGTGTGAATGCTGTTTTGTCACATCACATGCCTACTTTTGCACAAGTGCAACTATTTTTACAGGTAATTACACAGATAAACTGCAGACTGCAGAGGTCTTACTGCTGTTATTATAACCCCTCCTAAAAGTTTAACCACAAAACTTAACACTTAAAATAACGACACCAGACAACTGTGAAATTTGGCAAAATTTAGGTGACAATTTATTAAATTTAAATTTGAATTTAAATAGGTAGTGGAGAAGGCAAAATCGTGAGGCGGCCTAACCTACGTCAAATTACCAAAACAGTGTATGGCCATTTGCCACTAACCACTGGTCCCAGGGCAAATCCTTTACGATTGGCCGGTGCTAAATCTGGCGTCAGCATGACTGCCCCCCCCCTGGGCTCACAATGCCCCGCCCGTACAAGGCAGGCCAAAGAGTCCTGTTTAAAGGACCAAGAGCCTAGGTGCTTCAAAGAGGGTACTGCCCGTCGGCCAATCAGCGATAGCACCGTGTGGCTGGTTGCAGACTCTGCCAAATGCCTGTTCCGCAAAGCGAAAGGTTAATAGCAAATCAACAACATATTACGGGAGGGTGCAGTTGGATTTCCAGCAGGGAAAGGAGGATCCAGCATGCCTTGCCTAGGAATATATACTCTCCAGGAAGTATCCACCCAGCAAATCCCATTGGCTGGAAACTGGAGAGGAGTTGACCCAGAAAGGGTAAGGGTAAGGTACCATTCGTTAACCGTATCATCTGCGTTTAGGGATGTTTAGATTATGGCTATACTTGTCATTCATAACCCAGGCGGCATCTGCTTGGCCCCATCTGATATAAAGAGATATTATTATTTTTTTTACTTCAATAAATTTTTATTGGGTTTTTCAAAGTTAAATGGGGTACAGAAAAAAAGAAGGGTAACAAGCACAGTTGAAGGAACAAACAAAGGGTAACTAAAGGGGGGGGAAACCCCCACGCAAAGAGATATTATTTAATGAGTGTGAGTTAGGCACATGAGTGCACCTAGTTTTTTGCACACATGCGACAGGCTTATTTAATTGAGATAAAGTGGTGGGGAAGGCACTTGTAGAATGGGAAGTGATTCTTCCTCCACCCCTGAAGTGCTGGTGGTTGGGCCTAGTCCGGGACTTTCAATGGGATGAATTTTTTCCACTTGTACTTTTGCAAAAAAGGCAACAGCTGTAAATACCTGGAACATTTGTGCAGTTAGAGAATCAGTACAGGTCTGTAAGTTTCATGTTTTGTCAATAAGCCGTTGAGTTTCTCTTTTTTTGCATTGGTTTCACTGAGAATTTGTACAATCTGCAACAGCAATTCAAATCCCTTTCCAACACCTACCTATGCACTGACCTTGCACTGTAGGAGTAAACATACAGAATTACGTCTGAGTTTATTCCAGCATGTGTACTTACAGCACAGCTGCCTCATTAAAGCAACCAAGTGCTTAAATATATATTTTTATTTCGATTAAGCAACTCTGGCAAATTAGAGGACATATCTGGTTTGAGCCTTTTTCATTTTATTGCTTTTTACCGCATATTAAGGGCTTTGTATTTACCTTGGTGCACAGCTTCCCATCATGCAACAGTGCTATATTTGTATTCACTAACAACGCTCATGTGTACTGGGGCATATTACTTATAAGGATAATTAATACATTATTATTATTATTATTATATTTATTTTTATTATTATTATTATTATTATTATTATTTTCAGTGCTCATACTGCTTCATTTAACATGTAGCAAGCACAGCTCAGAATGGAATTACAACGGAAACATAAAAAGTGCCTGTATGTATGAGCCCTTATATAAGTTCTCCTCCTAAAATGTATTTTTAAACACATCCCATCTTCCATTAGGAAGTACTTTATTTTAATAATAAAGAACAGCCATGCAATTCAGTGCCAATTGCTACAATTACAGGCTATGCTCTTTATAATGTCCCATACTATAGTGTGCTGTCTTAGTATAGCACTTTATAACAATATTTAGGTTCCTAATCCCCCAGGTAAGACAGAACCAAAGTCTATAAAGTGCAGTAAAGGACTAAATACCATCACAGCCAGGGGGTGCAGTTGGGGCCTCCCCTGTCCAAGTCCCTTGTGTATATAACTTTTGTCCGCCACTGTACAGTATATGGGGGTTCTTACTAAATCTTGCTATGGGGCCCCCAATTTTGTCTTCTCCTACCCCCGGCGGTAACCATAACAGTTTACATCCAGTTTTGAGCACAAGCACTGATTAGCAGTTATACGGTAAGTACGATAGGAGTGTAATAATATAATGGTTTCCTTTCACATCACACTGGTACTGTGCATACAACCTGAAGAACTTATTCCATTGATGTTACCATACCCCAGTAAGAAAGGGTATATATATATATATATATATATATATATATATATATATATGTATGTATATGGTGTAGTGTATGTATATTGTCTATCTTATTTTATCTAGCATTAGCATCTACAGCATCTTGTGCTACAGTACAGAAAAATCAGCTCTTACGACAAGCATTTTGTGTTGAAGTAATATAAATTGGAACATGTTACTTTACGCAACTTAATCATATGTAATTGATTTTTTACCTCCGAGGTAACAGCTTTTATAAGAAAATAGATTTTCACGTGTGTTATGAAAATAGGTTTCATGTACAATGCACTGAAAGATCGCATTCAGGAAATATGTGTTAAGTGTAGTCAAAGAATAACCAACTGGCATCAGCAAATACCTCACATCTCAGGTTAATTACTACAAAATCTTAAAACATGTTTTAGTTTTATACATATTTGGATTAGATTGCAAGTAAACAAAATTAAACATTTTTACAGTGTGGAGTTCTATTACAAAGGCTACCAATCTTGACTGCTGTGCTGTTTGGCAGGATAAATTTACTTTGCTGTGGTTGAAATGCAATTTCTAGGAAATACGCTCAACATTTTTTTGTTTGTTTACAATAATCTCACCACTATAATTTTACTATGACTACAGAAGTAAATGTGGACTAAAACAGTGTTTGGAATGATTTTCTATTGTATCGCTGAATGTGCCACTAAAGGAAGCTAACATAGCACACAGTCTACGGCAAACAGATGGTATCTTGCGCTTCAGAGATGGGACTGTTATTTTTATTAAATTAATAAAGTCCATGAATATATTTCAATATATTAAGTGTTCTTTAATGGCAATAAAGTCATCCCATTAAAAATAATGGCTGGTGACCTATGTCTACCATATAATAGAAAGCCAATGTTTGCATTTAAAAGGGTTCTCGGGGCACCAGCTAACACCTCTCAAAATGTTTAGTCTTTTACTCTTAAGGTTCATTTAAATATCTCATTATACTAATTAAGCTCTCCCACATTTCTGTGACTAGTCTGCATTGGAGAATCCCAATCTGCCGAGATCTTCCAATCAGAAGGGGAAACATTATTCTACTCCACCCTAGGTTCCATATTAAGGTCTTAATTCATGGACACACCTATAATAAACAGCCGTTCTGGTTTAGTACATCCCTGTTTGTAACTTTTATGAATTGTGTTGATTCAATTTTAGTGCACAGTCATAACATTAAATTTTGGCTCATAGCTCGAGAATTAGAACATGATTTAATAATTCAACAGTTGTGTTCTTGGTGCTGATATGTTGAAAATGTGTTATCACTTTGAAAAACACATAGAAATGTCAGATACCAATACTATCTTGATGTGTATTTTCAGCTCTTTACATTTAAATGTTTAGGTATTTATTTTTATATTTCTATGCATTTTGTAGAATATTTTTTAGTAGTTATTTTTGTTTCTCTTATTTCGGAAGAAATTCCGCCCCCCATTTTCCCCTTATATAGGCTTAACATATTCTTGTTTAGAAACAAAGAGGATAAACTGCAGATTTATTTTAAACCATTTCTACATTGTTAACATCAACCCCATTGTTATATAGCTCTAATATCCAGCATAATCACAATGTGCTAATACACAGCTCTCCATTGTCCAGTAATCAGCTATTGTCCAATATACAACTCCCCAATGCCCTATATATTGTTCCCTGGTGCCCTAGTACACTGCCAAAAGTTATTTTCTATCACAATTAGAATAAAGTGTATTCAAATAATTTTAATCCACACCTATTATGGTAAAAAAAGAATAGGCATATCTAAGACAGACAATTTGCCACATTTAAAATAAAATATATTAAAATAATTTTAACAAAAACTGATGCAGTAGTTATTTAAGTGAAAAAGAAGCACAATATAATATCGATTTGCAAACAAAATACATTTTAATAAAATAATTTGAACCACAGCTAATGCAATATTTATATCACTGATAAGTATTAGGACCAATGTGAGAAGATCCGCCTCTATCTTTTCTGTGGTCACTATCACAAGGTGATCACTTTTGCGATACTGATCGAATGGGAGAGCAGTAAGATGCGGTGAGGGATCTGAAGATTACTCTACCGCAATACTCTCCCCATAGAGCATTGCTGAAGAATTACACATACGGTAATGTACGCCTGCCGGAGCTGGTGTACATTACAGTTTGTGTAATTGCTTTTTTGAACTTAGTTAAATTGCAGTACAGAGCAGTTCCCATACACATCTATGGGGACTGCTCTGGATTTCAAAGCAAAATGCAAAGCAGCAGATATCTACAATATCTGCTGCTATGCAGTGTTAATGCATATGCACAATACTTATATTTGCGACTGTTGGGAATTTGCATGAAAATAAGGATTAATGAATTGGCTCCATAGTAACCAAAAGGAAGTAACATACACTGTAATTGGTTAACATTGTAAGTTGCTTTTTAGTTGATGTGATATTGTATGCAGCTGTGCAGTAGGGATAAAAGAGTCTGGTGACATATAATGCAATGTAAGAGGCAGAGCGCAGGGGGAGCAAGGAGAGATGGCTATAGTGTATCTGTTTACTATGTACACTAAAAAGTGCTCTTTTGTGGGTTCCACCATATTCTTAAGATGAAGCCTATGAATTCCCTACACTAGTGTACAGTGACATCACTGAGAATGGAATCAATTCACGAGAACCGATCACCAGAACACCTCGGTAATAGCATAGGATGCTAGAGTTTTGGTAGGCTGCATTTTTATTATTTTTGGTTAATCTTACAAAGTGGCTTCCTCAAGTATGTTTAGGAGACAGGTACACTTTGAACCACTTTTACAAATGCTCCCAGTTCACCAGGAGCAAGGAGAGTGCTGCAGAAATCAAGAACTCTCCTCAATCCTGCTGACTCTCAGACAAGCCACATGTTATCCGCTGACAACACGTTGCCAACCAGAATGCGCATGACAGAGCAGAGCAGCAGGCATAGGGGGGCATAGATGGTGTATGGGGTCCCAACAGATACCGTGATCAACGACCATTTGGGGCCAGGTTTTACAAGGATATTGCAACTGAACTGAATTTTCAGTTTTGGTTGTAACTATTCTCCAAGGGATGATAACTAGATCTTGGGCCTGAGTCATTAAGGAGGAGAGCAAAGCATAAAAAAGGAGTAACTTTAAACCTAGGCAAAACCATATTGCATTAGAGGGGAGGTAAATTTGATATATGAGCAGAGATTTATAGTTGGGGTAAGGCATGTCCTAGATCAATTTTAAATTTCAGTGTAAAAATAAAGCTATCAAGTATTTATGTGCTAGATGTAAAAACAGCCAGTATTGAACTTATGTGCAAAATAATAAACTACTTTGCACCCCTTGCATTGTAACATGGTTTGTCCCAGAGAATATTGACTTATTTGTTTGCCTTACTTTCCTTAATGACTCAGTCCGCTTATGTTTGAGGGAATGCTGTAAAACGAATGACATTCTGATCTTCATAGGTGCAAGAGGGATAAAACTGTTCTTTTTCATTTCGCTAGTGCACATTTTTATAAGTTTAATCAACAAATACTAAAATCATCCGTATTATTCAACATTTCGATTGATGATGTGAGATCAAGAATATGTTATTGCTATGATATTTTGCTGCTACTCTAATACAAGCTCAGCAAACATGCTCACAAGAGGGGAAACACTTCCACACATGCCCAGTCACTTTACTATAGTTAAATACCAGTCACATGTGGCATTTATATTGGTTCTACAAGTTTGCACAGTGCCAGATTGTAAGGTGGTTCATACTTTCCTACTTTCGGCAAGTTTAGTGTGGGATAGGGGCGTGGCTAGAGGGAGGGGGCGGGGCGCAGCCAAACGGGTCATTTTGGCGGGGCCAAAATGACGCGATTCACCGCGAATCGCGTCATTTAGGCTAGGCAGTTGCAGGATTCGGGAGACTTGCCTGCTCTCCCGGGAGTCCGTGAGACTGACCCGAATTTCGAGAGTCTCTCGGACAGTCCGGGAGAGTTGGCAAGTATGAGCTAGTTAAGCTTAGTGCCTGCTTGAAACACCTATTCCACAGGCTTTTTCTGTGCATGTTAACACAAGGACTCTCCATAATGGCAGTATACAGAGCTTTTGAATACTTGAAATGACACCCATCCAGACCCACTCAAAGATTTCCAACTTCTACTGTATTTGATTTAAAGTTTCACAAAAGTAATATTTGGTCTTCATCTCAGTAATGCACATGAATCAGATGACCATAAAAATGTAATCTATCTACATTATATCAGTATTTTATAAAATAAACATGGCTTCATTATTTCCTAATGGCAATCTTAACAACCTCTAGATTATAACATATCTCATATTCTCCCAGTGGGCAGCACTTAAGACATGAGTAACATTTCTGTCTGCCTCAGTCAAGACATCCCAAATGAAGGCAATTGGTGATTCTGCATTAGGGAGTCATACAGGAGATGTATTGTAATATGTCTGTGGGAATCAGGGCCTTTGCACATTTGATCAACAGCCAGATGAAAGCTTTTATCACATTTATTTAATTTGAAACTTGAGTTAGTACTTACATTGGGCTCTTGAATCAGGGGCCTTATTGCTCTCTGCAGGGAATAAAGGAAATTACTTTTTTCAGATATAAAATATAGTTGCCTTAGTGAAATTCAAATATATGGTAGTTTTTTTTCTAACAGAGATCATTTGTAAAACCAAGAAGCAGCGACCATGAAATATTATCAATAAAATGAAGAAAATTTTATTATTTTTTATTATGAAAAAAACCCATTAAAAATGATTTGTCTGAAGTGTAGGAAATCAGTATATTTTGATGAATGTTATATACTAGCACACATGCATTCTTGTATATATTCATGTATAGCAATGAATTATAGCTTAATACATTTTTATTTAACTTGTTCATTATTTTACCACTTAAAAGTATTTTGCACAACTAAAATATTTTAATAATAAAGAATTAATTTTTCAGATTTAAAAATGCACGAGATGTTAGAGAGGAATGTAAGTCAAATGTTTCTGATAAATTGATCCCTGCTCTGTAAACTGTAATAATAACAAACTATCAAGCAGCATGGTGGCTTAGTGGTTAGCACTTCTGCCTCACAGCCCTGGGGTCATAAGTTCGATTCCCAACCATGGCCTTATCTGTGTGGAGGTTGTATGTTCTCCCCATATTTGGATGGGATTCCTCTGGGTGCTTTGGTTTCCTGCCACACTCCCAAAACATACTACTAGGTTAATTGGCTGCTATCAAATTGACCTTAATCTCTCTCTCTCTCTCTCTCTGTTATGGAATTTAGACTGTAAGCTCCAATGGGGCAGGGACTGATGTGAGTGAGTTCTCTGTACAGCGCTGTGGAATTAGTGGCATTATATAAATAGTTGATAATGATGATTTTTCTATTATCACCAAGAATATTAAAAAGTAGTGATTTTAAATAGTCAATCAGTCAGTCATTATGTTCATTTAAATGTACAATGCATGCCCATACAACAAAAAGACTGATTACATTAAAGTGCATAGATCACCTTGTATTAAAGGTCAAGTAAGTCTAAGATATCATATACCTTATATTAACCCTTTTGCTGCCAGGTGTCAATGTGAAAAATTGCATAGAGGCTCCATAACTATTTGCATATTCATACCTTTTCTCAATAGTTTTTATATACAAGTCAGGGTATAATTTTTTTTGGACAAACTCTATCACTGTGCCCAGGCTCTTGTGTAATTTATCCTATGTTTTAAGATGGTCACACCGGGGGCTAATTTGCCCACATATGCTGCCTATTGGGTGCTGAGGACAAGGAGTTAGACCACATGAAGTTTAGTTAGTGTGGTGGGAAGATTAACACACATTGGCTAATTGTGGTCATCTAGCGACCATATTTAGGGGCATTTCAAATTTGGGCTTCATGTTGGTTTTGAGGACTACATATATAGTGGCTTTGGGCCAGTTTGATGACATTGTTGGCAATATTGATGTGGAATGCGTTACAATTATGAACGGCATATGGGTGATTTTCTATTTATAAGCCAAAAATTGCATGTTAATTTAACTCACCTACAGGGTTTTTCCTACAATGGTGACTCAGGTGAGATGAGAATCTCATATAAGTTGGCAAAAATGAGGCTCTCACCTTGCCTCCTGGCTCCAATGCATTTCCCTTTCCTCTTACTGCACCAGGACAATGACTGTGTTCCTCCGTCAGTGACTTCAGAAGGAAGTAGATGGTGACACCTAGTTCATAATAATACAATAACTGTAATGCATGCATGGTGACTGATATCATATAGATATTGGGGAGGAAGAGGAAATATTAACCCCCAATATGCTCTCATAGTCATACATAGATACTAGTGCATGGTGATTGGTCGATATGTATACTAGCACATTCTCAGGATTCTCATGGATTTAGTGGAGTGACTGGCTGAAGACATAAAGATATAATACTCAGTGTTGGAAGTGGGGGTGTATACAGAGGTTTGCCATACAGCTACTTCTCCTACTGCCTTCATTGTAAAACTATCAAATTCCATTCACTCCCATTCCCATTATATTGTTCATACCGCCACTTCTAAACTTCCACTTTGAGCACTGGCCATACTTGGATAAAAATTAACATTAATATATCATCATCATCTTTTATTTATATAGCGCCAATGATTCCGCAGCGCTGTACAGAGAACTCATTTACATCAGTCCCTGCCCATTGGAGCTTACAGTCTAAATTCCCTAATATAGACAAACACTCAGACACAGGCATAGACAGACAGACAGAGAGGGAGACAGACAGAGAGGGAGAGACTAGGGTCAATTTTGATAGCAGCCAATTAGCCTACCAGTATGTTCTTGGAGTGTGGGAGGAAACTGGAGCACCTGGAGGAAACCCAGGGAGAACATACAAACTCCACACAGATAAGGCCTTGGTTGGGAATTGAACTCATGACCCCAGTGCTGTGAGGCAGAAGTGTTAACCACTTAACCACCGTGCCGCCCCGAATGTAATCTATAGAAATCAATAGCACAGTGCTAGCTCGTGACATCAAGGAATATGGCTTGGTAAATGTTTTGCATACAATTTGATTAGCTTTATTTGAGATGAAGTTTGTTATGCAGTGCGCCATGGTGTAAATAAAATACACGGATCCACCGTACATTGGCTAAGTCCAGTTAAATACATGAGTGAGTGTGATGTGGCTGGATGGACTTGGTGTGCCACATTTGTTTCAAATAAACTTACTCCATCTGTACATTGAAAACTTTTCAATCTGGGAAAATGTAATGCTTGTGTGTTATTGCCCTAAAATCTATGTTCTATGTAAAAAAACTAAAAAACAATGTTGTGACAAAACTTTGCACAAAACAGGTCTGTGATGGAAGAGGCCATTTCACAGAGGTGTAAAGTTCTGGTGAAACAATCTTCAAGTTTTACTTTCACTTCCCAAATCTGCTAAATGCCATTCCGCTTTTTATTTGTGTATGAGGGCAGCACGGTGGCTTAGTGGTTAGCACTTGTGCCTCACAGCACTGGGGTCATGAGTTTGATTCCCAACCATTGCCTTATCTGTGGGGAGTTTGTATATTCTCCCCATGTTTGCGTGAGTTGCCTCTGAATGGTACAGTTTCCTCCCACACTCCAAAAACATTACTAGTAGGTTAATTGGCTGCTATCAAAATTGACCCTAGTCTGTCTGTGTGTGTGTGTTAAGGAGTTTAGACTGTAAGCCCCAATGGGGCAGGGACTGATGTGAGTGAGTTCTCTGTTCAGTGCTGTGGAATTAGTGGCGCTATATAAATAATGATGATGATAATGAGTTAATCCCCGCCATATTGGCTGAGGGGCAGACAGTGGATAACATTACCGCCTCACAATCTGAGGTCATGAGTTTGATTTGGACCAGTCTCTATCTGTGTAAAATTTGTATGTTCTTCATGGGTTTCATCTGGGTGCTCCGGTTTCTTCCCACAATCCAATAAACTTATGATAGGTTAATTGGCTTCTGAAAAAACGTACCATAATTTGTGTGTGTGTGTGTGGTAGGGAATTTAAGCTCCAATTGGGCAGGAACTGATGTGAATCACTAAATCTCTCTGTGCAGCGCTGCATAATATGATTGGCACAATATAAATAAACCATAATATTATTATTATTATAATAATAATAATAATAATAATAATAATAATAATAATAATAATAATGTGCATTTAATGGAACAAATGAACCTGGGTTTATGACGATCTATTCATTGTATGTTAGGATGTGGTTGATGTAAGATTGTAAACCAAATTCAAATGGCCAAAAGGAGGAAAATGTTGCTTTCAAATGTAGATCAAAATACATTTTTTTGTGCAAAATAGTTTAGAAAATTTCATGAATCCCTAAAAAACATCAGAACAAAACTACTATAAAACCTTCATGTGAACATATATAGATGCAGAAAAGACAGATAGCCCTTCAGAGCCTTTGACACAGTATGATGTGATATCTTTACCTATCTGAAATATACAAGTGTTTTTTTCAGCATTATAACTAGGAACTAAATTGGGAAGATTGTAATTTGCAATTTATTGTGGGTGTTTAATTAGAAATTAAATGAGTTCATAAATCTAATAAAACTTTTCATTCACAACCACCCAGACTGTCATCTATTCATTAAATTCCACCTCCTCAAAAGCATAGCATGAAG